>NC_133111.1:4600528-4875528 GCF_022965805.1 Primulina eburnea
GAAATTTGTTCAAGAAACCTGAAAAAAAAAGGAAAACAAGAAAATTTTAATTCTCATGCATTAACTTTATCCCGGATAAGGATCCCTGTTCTTTAATATTTTCCAAATCCGGGTTTTCTTGTTTAGTCACTTCCTTTAAATCTGAAACCAGAATTTACCACATCGGATTCTTCACTTTATCGTCTCCACCAAGCAATCAGAAACAGTTGTTTTTAATTTTTTTCACCCACCCCTTAAAAAATGTAATTCTTTTCACTAAACAATTCAATATTTTTTTTCCCAGGTTTTATGCAGCTGAAGTTTTGGTAGCACTAGAGTATCTTCATATGTTGGGTATAATATACAGAGATCTGAAGCCCGAAAATGTGCTCGTCAGATCCGACGGTCACATTATGCTCACCGACTTTGATCTTTCCCTATGCGCCGACGCAATCCCCGCCGTCGAATACCCTGACTCCTCACCCGAATCAGCATCTTCATCTGCAGCAGAACAGAGCTCCCGCTACCTCACTCTATTCTCATGCATCTCGAACCGGCTCTTCCGGTCTAAAAAGATCCAGACTTTAGCCACGAACCGGATATTCGTGGCCGAGCCAGTCAACGCACGGTCAAGCTCCTTCGTGGGGACCCATGAGTACGTGGCGCCAGAGGTGGCATCCGGTAGGGCCCACGGTAACGCCGTTGATTGGTGGGCTTTTGGTGTTTTCATGTACGAAATGATTTATGGGCGGACCCCATTTGGTGGCGCAAATAACGAAGCAACGCTGCGTAACATAACTAAACAACCGCTGGCGTTCCCCAACGAGTGGCGCTGCGGCTCGAGCGAAGCCCACGCCAGAGGACTGATAACCGGGTTGCTGAACAAGGATCCAGGTCGGAGGCTCGGGTCGAAGCGGGGGGCAGCGGAGGTGAAGACCCACCCGTTTTTCAAGGGGTTGAATTTTGCCCTGATACGGTCCGTGATGCCACCCAGTGTACCGGGAATCAGGAGACAGAAGACGGTTACGTCGCGTTGCCAAACGGCGCCGTTCAGTCTGTTCTGAATCATTTTTTTATTGTTAATGATGACTGGCGGTGTCGGAGATTTTGGTTAGGAGGAAGCCACAGTTTATTTAATTAAAACATATTTATTATTATATGAAGATGGTTTTCTTTTAAAAAATTGTACAGGGAAATACATAGGTAAATTTTGAGATATATATATTCATGAGATTGGATCAATTTGTTTTATATTTTAAATCAAAAATAATATTTTTTAAATAAGAAAATAAAGCAAAAATTTGTATAAGACGGTCTCACAAGGTCGTATTTTATGAAACAGATATTTTATTTGAGTCATCCATGAAAAAATATTACTTTTTATGCTAAGAGTATTACTTTTTATTGTGAATATCGATAGGGTTGACCCGTCTCACAGATAAAAATTCGTGAGACCGTCTCACAAAAGACCTACTCAAAAAATAATTCATATTCATAGATCATGTCGGATAAGATATTCATGGAACAAAATTATTTCATGAAATAATCTCATATAAATTTTTGTATTACTGAATAATCCACCTGAGAGTGAAAAATTGTTAGTCATATATTTTATTATAGAAAAAGATTTGTAATGTTGAGTTATTGCACTTATCCAACCATGAAAGTAACGCATTGTTTTCACTTAAAAAAAACTCTTTATAACAACAATATTCCCAAGTCGTCTTTTGTTTTGTTAGAAAAGAACTCCAAAAGGTGTATCATGAAACCATTACAACGTAGAAAACGAGAAATTTCAAGACCTAAAGAAAGTATTCAGACGAGAAGTTACCGAGTTGTCTTAATTTGTTGTTGATTAATCATTAAAGTTATAATTTCATAATTATTTTAAAGCAGAGATATTTATATAGAATTACCAATTAATATACACACACCAAAAAGTGTAGAGGGGAGATTCCTCTTGTCTTAAGTAGTACATAAATCTTGCCGAAATCAAGTACCCTTTTGTTCAAACTAATGGTAATTATGTCATTCTTGTAGAGAGCTGCCTAGTACCCCACATAGCCTCAACTTTGGGGTCCAATTTCCAAATAAAATATTTTTTAAATAATTTTTTTTTAAAAAAATGAAAAATATGGGCACAAATCATTCCAAAATGTTGTTGCCAAGAGTTTGGTAGATCAAAATTCTTGCTTGGATGCATGGTAACAACACATATGGGGAACCAGTGGGCATCCGAATCACGTGGAGCGTTTTTAATCATGTTGGGATTATTGTTTGTATAGCGGGACATACATCGTCTTTACCGTTTATTTGGATTGAGTAATTTGAAATCGAACTCTTTGTTATTTTGATCGAGGAAGATTTTAAGTTCAGTATCTTTCAATTCACGATATACATGTATTAACTATCATGTGTTTCGAAAGCATTATAATCATGGATGCCTTATTTAGACGCACACTTGTACATAAAAAAAATGTGTACTTTAGAATCGGAATATTATAAGAAGCGATTGCGAGAAAAAAAGACTTGAAGATTAATTTTGTGGAGAAGATCTGGAACATGCCGGCGGCATCGAAGTATCTAAGCGAGTGATGCCTCGTTTTAATGTGATGCCATTAGCTAGTACGAAATAAAGACGTTTGCATATCATGTATGATAGTATTTGGCTTCACAGATTTCAAATTATTATTTAAGATAAATAATATCATTAGCTTCAAATACATCTCCTGTAAAATGTTTGTTTCATATTTTCAGACTATTGCAGTCGGATGGTCATAAAAAACATTAAAATTTGTGTAAGAGAGTTTCATGGTGTAAGAGCAACATTGCAGTATTTTTTTACATGTTATATTTTCTTCTACGTAGACTCAAATATAGACCTCAAATGAAAATTTAATTTTTTTTTTCATTTCTTCGTATAATTAAAAATAGGAAAAGGCAAATACCCGTGTGGTTGCATTTAAGACATTAACTTTTTCAATTAATTTAATAATATTCACAAAATCAAGAAGATCAAAATCACATTTGACATATTCTTTTAGCTTCTCAAACATTTGTTAGAACTCTTGTTGTGTAACTAAAAAAAATGCACATTTTATATATTATTATTATTATTATTATTATTATTATTATTATTATTATTATTATATTTTCGCTTGAAATATATGGCCACGTGACGCATTAATCATTGAAAATCAATAAAAGTATTTGATAATTTAATTATTCATGGTGGCCGTTGATGTTTGACTACACATGGAATGTCTATGGTCCCACCCTGTCCACCGATCATCAGCCCACCCTTTCGTGTCCAGTTATAAGCCCAGTTCAATCCAGCAATTACTGGCCCATTGGGCCCAAGTTCCTACCAATATGGGACCCATGTTATGTTGCTAATTTCAGGCTTGGACACCTTTTAAAAAATTGTAAATCTTTAATTATTCTATATTATTGTAATAATATTATAATAAGAAAGTGCTATAATAAATTAATAACTTTTTTTAATTAATTTGATGAAGCTTTGAGCACATTAAAATCATAACCTTTTTTATTTATTTATTTTCACCCTGAATTGAAGAGCTTTTTTCCGACTTTAATCACAATATCTAAATACTCTTTCAAAGTATGCAAGTGAGTCAAACTACTCGTAAGTAAGTCGTGAGCGATTCTGTCAAAACTTGACTTAAGCTTGATTTGATTAAGCTCAATCCGAGTTCGAGCAGCTTGATTCTTTAATCGAGTTAAGTTTGAGTTTTATTTGTTTCTATTCGAATAAGTTGTGTAAATATATATTAGTTATTATTATTATTTATAAAAGATAATCAATTTAAGGGTATTTTTATGCATATACGTATATATTTAAATCTTAAAATTATGGTACTAACATTTTGTTAGCTTTTTTAACTCAAATAACTCAATATTTTTATGAATCGAACGGAGATTGTATTTAATACTCGATAGTTGGAGTCAAGCTCAAAGTTGATAAAATTAAAAGCAAGTACCAGACTGGATTTGTGTGCATTTCTAAGATGGAGACGAGAAAAGGGTATTTTAATTTTTAATATCGGTCAACTATTTTTTTAAGAAAATGATATCCTGAAAATTATTTAAATAATCTTGAGGAGGTCGTTTTCTTAAAAAAAAATAATTGATCGAGATTATTTAACCAATTTTTCCGAGGAAGAATGATCCAAATTCTTATTAATTAATAAATGATTGAATTTATCAGACTACCCAAAAGATCAAAACTGAAAGATAAATTCAAAAATTTCAATTAATAGTTGATTAAAAAGATATAAAAACCAATGTTACAAGATAGAATATTTATTATTATTTAACCTTAAACAGTAAAAGGCGACATAAGTATGCATTGGTACTTGTGCCTAGATAATAGCACACTAGTCTCTCCAAGACTTCAGAATTCACTATAAAAAATGATCGAATAAAAAAATTAATCGTGTTTTTTTTTATGGTAAATTTTCAAACTCGTCTCAAATTAGAATTTTTTAATTGTCTAGTACTTGGATTATAATTTGTAACTTTAGATATATTTATTTATTTACAAATCTCCAAAGAAAATATGATATGTAAAAAAAATGGCCATGATTTAATAAAAATAATAAAATTGAATAATTGTGGGTGAGAAGTTATATTTAAATGAAAAAAATTATTTGTGAAAGTTAATAAAGTGTATGACCATGAAACCACGATAGTTTTTTTTATTAACATTCAAGTTTAAATAAATACTTTTTATAAGAACTCGAGTTTAATTAAATAGTTTTTCGGCATGTGAAACATTGCATAAGAGTAAGTTTTTTGTGAGACGGTATCACAAATTTTTATCTGTGAGACGGGTCAACCCTATCGATATTCACAATAAAAAGTAATACAATTAGCATAAAAAATAATATTTTTTCATAGATGACCCAAATAAGAGGTTCGACCTACGAAATTGATCCGTGAGATCGCCTCACAATAGTTTTGTGATTGCATAGTTATTATCAACCAACTGAAGGACACACAAAACACATGGCACAACTTGCACATCATACAAAATATTAAATTTCTAGATTCATGTATTTTCACCTTTTTAGCATATTTCCATGAATTTTACTTATTTTTCACTCCAGATTTCAGAAAGTTTTATTGAAAAATTCATAATTATGGATTTCTAGTGATCTATGAAATTAAAATCATGTTGAGAGTTTGTTTTCGTCAATTTCTATTGTCGTTTTCATCAATTGTTTTATGTTGATAGATATTAACTTAGATATAATAACTAACTCTCGAATAAAAAATTCACAATAGTTTTTTTTTTTTAAATTTCATTTTCATTATTTTCACTCACTCGGGTAACCGTAATATTTGCACCTCATATTCCATTCGTTATAAGGTACACAAGCATTAAGGAGTTTTAACTTGACCAGTGGATTACTTCGATCGGTTTGTTTCATCATGCCCGTGCGGTTTGTTTCATTCTGTCCGTACAGGCACTGCCTCCACGGACAATGAACGGCCCGGATCACTCCACATGAGTGATCCGGGCCCACTTCTCTGTAAAAAAAAATTGACTCGAAAAAATCTGAGCCGTTGGATCGACCCCTGCGGGCACTGCTCGCAGAGATAGGGTCGACCGAACCTGCTTCGCTCATGTTTTAGTACGAGGAGTTGGTTCACTGTAGCTAAATTTTTTTATATTACTTGGCTCGTGTGTGTGTATATATAATTTTTAAATGATTATATAATTTCTTATATAAAAAAGTTATCATAAGAAAACATTAAATTAAAAATAAATAAAAAAATTAATACAAAAAGTCGCATGAATTTTCAACTTCGGAATTTTATTCCAACCATGTACTTAAAATATCTATGTAGAACCCATTAAAAAGAAAAAAAAAATCTGTGTAGAACAAGTTCTAAGATACTGCACTAAAAAAATATAAAGTAATAATTAAAAAAAACAATGAAATACTACCGAATTCCTAATGCATGAAAATTTTCACTCATTATTAATACTTGTACCCAATATTCGTTATTTTTTATATATATAGAAACCACTCCACAATTTTATGCCTTACGAGTGACGATTGTAGCCGTAGGCAACAAAATTTTGACTCTCATTTTCACTAATAAAATTTGAGTTTTTAAAAGTACTTAAAAATATTAATGAGATGTTGCATTTACTTGGATTGATGAAATTTAATATGATAACTAATACTGTGATTATTAAAATATTTAAATTGAATGTGGAATAATGATTGATAAATAATAATATTTACTTTTTGATTGATTTAATTACGGATAAAGCAATAAACTATGATTTTACATTTATTAATAATTAATGAAAATTAATAAGAATATATAAAAGATAATATTGTAATTTTCTTTACATTGAAGTAGAATAAAAACTAATATATAGATTAATAATGATTTCGAGTAAACATTTGATGGGATTACATGGGAAAGTAAACAACACACCTTGTCATATTAAATAGCAACCAACATTGTTTTTCTTTAAGAAACATCCATGCATGTTTCGACTAGTGCTATGCTATGTTTACTCATAATAACAGTATTTGACGTTTATGTAGATTCGAGCCAAGGAAAAATACAATTCAATGTTCCGGTGTTTTCTGAAATAAACGAAGCAAGGTAATGAATCCAACCTGATAATTATCCAAGATTTTGCAACTTATGACCGGCAATGGAATTAAGAATCCATGAATTGCTTGCCGCCGTTGCTCCAGTTGAACTGGCTAAAGCTTCTGCATCGCTAAGTCTACGCTTCAAGATCAAGTTATGTTCAGATGATTTGCAGTTCTCAGGAAGTTCTTGGTTGTAAACAATGTACGTATTTGCAGAGCATTTCCAAGGTGGGATGGAATGGTCTTCCACAACAGGCTTTCTGTGGAGTACTTTCCCTCCAGCTGAGATAGCAAGGTCGTGAAGATATCCTTTGTACGAAGGTGCGAAATCACCGGTGAAATAAAATTTGAATCCATTAAATAGCTTTGGTTGCTGCAAGGCGTAGAAAACTTGTAATTGAACTTTCCTTTAGTTTTGTAAATGGACTTCAGAATGGAAGAAAATGTCTGATCGTACTGGTTAATGTGAAGAAAATATGTGATAACCTACAAACATTAGGGTGTTGATGCAAATGCTACAAAATACAGTGTAATTTACAGGGAAGTGCAATCCCTTTTGTGCATTATATCACCCAAAAATTGTATAAGAAAGTTCCCTACTTTCATGGACAAAAAAACAACCTTGTTCAGAAGTCTTAATCTTCCAAGTCTGGGGCCATCCCTGATTCCATGAATGTCACATGTAATCTCGTACTGCTGCTCTTGGACAAATTCTTTGGCTTTCAAGCAAGCTTTAATCCCTGATTGAGAAAAATAATAACGACATTAAGAAATGAAACATAATAGATTACCAACCGCATTGAAGATATGAGTGTGCCACAGTAGTGGTTGATTTATTACTAATCTCTACAAAGATCATATAAATACTTGAGCTAAAGTAGAACTCATCAACATTCAGGGATCAACACAGTAAGCTTAAAATCCACTTTCCTTAAATTCAGGGATCAACATTTTTTCCAGCTTGGTTTCTGAATAACCATTAAAAGAAGGGATACCGATGATAATTAGTACTTACACTCTAAGCTTAAAATCCACTTTCCTTCTAACATGCCCATCAAAACTTTGAGGGTTCTTCTGCACGCCCCATTCTCATCTGTAGATGCAATGACATGGGTGACACTTAGGTCCCAGTTCTTTAGGACTGTCACTCCAGACAACTTTTGAAATTCAAAAATTATTCCCTGCATTCACAATGTAGCGTATCGCATCAGATGAATAAAGATATTTCGAGTTTATGCATAATGAGCTACGAGTTTGTTTACCTTCTCTACGTTGGTTATTGCTGAACAGCATAGAACAAGGTTTTTGAGCCTTTTCTCAAACTTCCATTGTATAATCGTGCTACTTTCACATTTAGAAGTGATGTTTGGTTGATGGACATTAGATAGACTGTAAAAAAATATTAAAAACAAGTTCAAGTGTATAGTGATTTTAAAATGATCTGGAGAGTATAAAAGTTTAAAACCTAACCAAAGCAAAGGTCTGAAATCTGAATACCACTGCTGGAAACAATTACTGACCTGTTGTTATAAATTTTTCTTCTCGGCTTAGTTTGAGATTCAAGTTCCTCATTTGGCAGCTGATGGGACGCATGAAGAGGGCACAACATGACGAAGTTTTCCTAGGATAAGTAGAAGACAATAGAAGGTTGTAAATTGTTTTGCATTGTTTTGAGACTAAGTTTTAGTTAAGCCACACTTACATTATCCCATCTACTTAAGCCACACTTACATTATCCCATCTACACTCCGGAGTTAGTCTCGCACAAGGAATATGAAAGCTCCTCCGGCAAATCTTATCATAGCATCCAAGGGCAGCACCCTTAATTCCACAGCAACAGCATCTAATTCTATGACTTCTAGATAATTCAGCTTCAAGGTTGATGACATTGTCTCCTTCAAAGTACACATTAGGTGCCCTGTATAAACACATTTGATTGATAAATATTAGTTGCTTACCAAAAAAATAGTACTTAAATTTTGTGTAACACAAAAAAACCATCAGCCTAAATGACCTACACCTTAATTGATGCATCCCTAGAATTGATGCAATTTAGATTCAACACACAAAGATTTCACGAAGTTCTCTAAAAATCAAAATTACAATAATTTAACATTGTTTTTAAGCCCATTCCTCATAAAAAAAAAGAAGTATCTCAAGGCAAATTAAAGCAGGAAATGACAATCACAGAGTTCTGCTATATGCCAAACTTATTCTAGTGACATGCAAAACAAACCATATACAAAAAATTTCGAAGGAAAATACATAAAAATGTTACCAAAAGAAATTGTACCATTCTGTGCAGTTTTTGTGCACATGTATGATTTTCGAACTTGCAGTCTGACTGTCTGTAACTAGTTTCCCATTGTAGTATTTAACCATGGCCCCTGAAGCCTAAATTTTTATTTTGCATTCAAGAAATTGAAAATTTAGTTAGATAACCAATTATAATTATCAGAACGATAGAGGAAATATCGCAATTTCTTATTTTTGACAAAAAAAATATGTACCTCAGAATCTTCAGATGATTGACAGAACGAACAATGAATTATAGCAGAGAGCATCTTGCATTTTTTCAATGGTGTCCTATTTGGAGTGGGCAGTGTTTTAGAGATTTCTGGAACGACTTCCATTCCTCGTTGATAGGAATTACAATTATTTTCTTGGAAATATCGACCTCTCATTGCAGACATTTCATGAAGACTTTCAGAGGTGATGCTACTACTGCTATTGGATTTGCCTTCCAAAAATTTCACCATCTTTGAAGATTTCAAAGTTTCGTTACAACTTTCTTCACAATTCATGTTTGGCATTCCCTGGCCTGCAAATTCCTTTTTGTCGCAAAATCGTGAGAAATTAACATCTGTATTAGAAATCAACACCTCATTGCATGGACCTTCCTCTTTGACATTGTTGCCAGTTTCAACCTTCTGAGTACTAATTCTACCACCTAATTTTTGCAGCTGACCAGATGTCTTGCTAATTTTATTACCTTTGACGCTTTTCAACTTACTGTTTCGTTGGTGATATTTTGAAACTAAAGAATCATCAAATGCAGTTTTACGTTTCTTTTGCAGAGGTCCCGTCTCGTTTAGGAGGGTTGAAACTTTGTCTGCCACCTCTTGTACAATGACATCAGAGCAGACAACTTTTTTATTTTTACGTGATATTCCCCTAGTATTCAGGGAGTAGTCCATTTCGCCAGATTTCAGCATGCTTTCATAATTCACTTTGTTTGACTCGAAACAAGTTGCCTCTACTTCATGCACAGTTTTCTTCTTTCTCCTGCTTCCTTCGGTCCCAGTTAACTTATTAACTGTCATATTAGCCGTTCCACTTTTATTCTGAACTACTTTTCCACTTTTCTTTGTTTTGTCCAAACCTTTTCTTCTCTTCGTACGTATCTTAGAACCTGAAGTTGTTGTATCAGTATAGGAAGCCTCGATCTCTTCTTGGCATCTAGGGTTCTCCATATTATCTTCAATCTACATAAACATGTTTGGTTAAAAGTTAGCGTTGAGTGAAAACTAAAATCTTCATGTGAAAATATCAAATATTAAGTACCTTCATAATGGCAGGGCTTGAGCAAAGTTCAGGAGAGCAAGGCCTCTGTGTCCAATCAAACATCTCACTGTCAATTAAATCTCCCCTATTACAGTTGCCTCTCTGTACAAATTGCAAAGGAATATCACATAAATTTTCAAAGCAACAAAAATGTTTTTCGCCAAAGAGATTATGCAAATGAAATCAGCCGATGGCATCACTTTCAGAAAACCAAAACTAGCTTGTGGACTTCTTTAACAAATTACCTCATCATCTGAGTCCTTGATGTCACTGAAGCAAGGAGCATCTAGGGGTGTTCCAATGAGTTCATCCTCATAAGACTGCTGGGTTGGTTTCTCAATATCCTCTTCCTCTCTTAGCCAGAAGAATGGAGTAAATACAGGTTGACCCTTTTCGCAGACAACGGGAGTGTTTCTTCCTGTGAGAGGGTATCCTTCAGGATTATTTTTGACAGTTTCCCCAATTCTTTCTTCCAGGATTCCAGGCTGTCTATGCATATCTGTAGTAGATGGAACCTGAACCCTTTTCTTGGTAGGAAATGAAGGTTTTCCAAAAGCTGTGGCAAAATCTCCTTGATTACTCGTTGCTGGCCATTTTGATCTTTTATTTAGACGTAGTTCCTGATTTTTGCAATATAAAGGTTCCAAATGTGATTCGCCTTTATCTTGGATCACACGGGTGTTAGCACCAGTTTGGTTGTTTTCGGCTGCGCCTAAGAGAACAAAGACAAAAGCAGTAAATTAGCATATTCAATTGCTAAACTGCAGGATAAAATTCATTAAAAGAGAGAATTTTGCTAAAGATGACCTTTTAATAAAATTCATGTGTCGAGAATTAGAATAGGAAGTAGATGTTCGTAAGACATAATTGCCTGAGATTCAACCAGAGTAGCAGAAATCCATCAAATCTTTTTATCATCAGGCAAGAAATTGTTCATTGTCATAGTGCAAACTTTGCTATTTACTCGCTAAGTGAAAGATGTCTAAACATGCATTTCACATATTCTTCAATTTACAAAACTTAAGGTTGTGCTTTCATGATGGATTTGATTTGGATATTGAGATTTGATTTGAAAGATATAATGGGTGATTTGAAAAATCCATCACAATTACTACAATTAATAAATTTGACATAGAGTGAATTTGAAATTCACTTGAATTTTGGCAATCGAAACAGGTCAAGGAATTTGAAATTCCATGAGTCCAATCACAATCTATTAGCTCTCTGGTTTGTTCATTATTGATGATAAGTTCAAAACAAGCTCTTCAGTTGTTTTTGTTCTTTCTTCTTTCGAAGTAGTGTTGCCGGAATTGCTTGAGGTAATTGAGGCTGCTTAACATGTAGTAGCAGCGATCTGTAGTTGAGGTAGATCAGTATTAAGCAATCTAGTAACATTATAACTGCACGTGACACTTGCTCCAGCAAGAGAATATAATGATATTTATTCGGTGTGGCAATGAAATATAATTGCTCAATCCTTGTTCATCTTTACTAAGAACTAATTCTTCAGATTGAGAACATAGTCAACAGACAGCACTGACAATGACAAATCATTACCAGATAATTTTGTTGAAGCAGCAGTTTGAGTGACGAAAATGTTGACCCCCATTGCAACTTCCATATTCCTATAAACACTGACCAAGTTATCCATGTGAGGTGCAGGTCGAATTTCTGTCGCAAGAACAGGCAACAAATTAGTCGAGCTATTAAAATGCCCAAAATAAACAAGATTGAAGGCATATCAAACCAAAAGAATGGCAGAAATTTAGGAAGAAGCAGCAAGCTTGCTCTGTAATTTCAATAATGAAGTGCGCGACGCCATTGCGGTTTAGGCAGACTCACCACTTCTATCGTTCAGAAAATAATTATCCAAGTTCTGTGTTGAACATCACCGACAATGATGCATTTTCATATATTGAAAGATCTAATATATGCACAAAAGTTGAAGCAAGGATGGTTCATGATTTCTGTATAAATGGTTCATCGACTCTTTTAAAACCTTTTTCTCCATGATTTCCAGCTCCTTCAGAATGTTCACAGGATTTAGTAACAATTCCAGATTGAGGAGTGAGCATGCTTTCATCAAGCATATCCAACTAAACTCGTTTTCTTTGGTCCAATCATGCAATAATCGTGACAACAAATATATACAGAAGCACATCCTATCGTAGACAACCATACAGTTTCAGAAGCTAAAAAAAAGCGCAAATACCTCTACGCCTATATGGAACCTTACAGACTGGACAATTGGATGCCGATTTCATGGATTTCTCGATACATGAACTGCATCACACAATCAACAGAGCTCATCAAAGTAATCCCGAGGTACAGAATTAAGTAGAGACCAAAATAGAAAACACAAGTACAAGAGATCTCACTTGCAAAATACATGATTACAGTAGAGCGAAACCGCAGAACTCAGGAGACTCAAGCTGTGGAGAACATAAAGCATAACAACTTGGGCTACGAATAAAATAGCCCCAATTTATGTTTCACAAACGGAGAGATGAAGAAACAGGCAAAAATGTTTACCAGATGGGGCAGTTGAGCTCCCTTCCCATTCTTTCTAGATGCGATGCGTCTGCCATTTTTGGGGAATTGAACGGCGCCTCTCCAGTACATATATACTTCATTTAAAATTTTCGTTTCGTACGATTTCCCTCGGAAATTCTTGTCGTGTTTCACAAGTTTTGCGTTTTAATTCTCGCATTCCATGTAACGCGATTTTCATTTCTTTTCTTTTTTTACCATTGAAAAGTAATAATAAGCGCTTAAAAAACGTGGACAAAGTGGCGTAAATATTGTTCAGGTCGTTCTCTCGTGTAAGCAGGGTTGTGCAAATTCTCATTTAAGTCGAGAAAACCGATCAAAATCAGAATTTCTGTTCGTTCAATCATTTTTTTAAAATAAAAATCGGTTTAATCGATCAATAGTATTCGAACAATATGATATTTTACATCAGGTGAATCCTTAACCCGTTCCCCCCTTACTAAGACTGAAGAATGTTCTTGTATATTAAGATACCGGATATATAAGCAGTGATTTCAAATCCACATGTTAATCGTACTCGGACAACTTTACGTAGAACAGAGTTTGGTTTCAAAGAGTGCAACCGAAGAAAAAACATCAATAACATAAAACCCACAAGACAAGTAAAGACACACCACTACATACAAATTTTCTAGCAATTACAATAAACTATTTATATATATATAATAATAATTATAAAAACAGTATCACTCAAAAAAAAAAATTTCACAAAATATGAATCAGAATTCACAGGGTAGAACCCGATCTTGAGACATGAGATAGAGCATCTTCAAACTGATCTTCATCAGCTTTATCAGAGCTTAAACTTGCTGGAATGAATGACCTGAAAACAAGTTCCATGTTTAATGTTTCTTTCACCTCGTGGCAGGCGACTTCGAGTGCCGGATGCTGGAAAGATCCGTAGTATTTTTTCCCACAAATGTACGCAAAGATGAGAGAGAGAATCAGGAGAGGGATTAGGAGGGGTGCATAGTAGAATTTCTTTACTCCAAAATAACCAAACATCGTGAGTTGGAACAAACACAAGGCTGCTACGATTCGATTGTGAATGTGTGGCCACATTCTTCCGTAGCTCTCGTACGAAGGGACGTAAACTTTGAGTACCTGTTGACAACAAGAGACGAGAGAAGAATATGGTTTAATATCGAGAGGATGCAACTTGTAGTTGTACAAATATTATGCGTAAAACTTCGATTTTTCCCCCCTGATCATTGCGATTGCTTCTTAATATGACGAGAAATCGAGAGATAACCTGTATAGAATCCCCATATGTTTTTTACTAGGTGTGTGTTTTAATAGGTCAGGAATTCGAGTGATCGCGTGTATGTATTCAACCATATGATGTCTCTAAATAGGCCAAGAATTCGATAGATAGATGATTCAAGTAAATTGTGTAGAGTAAGAGAATGTCACCTGATTACGAAAAACGAGCCATGATAAGCCAAAGTACACCACACCAAATGGAATTATAATAGGTGCTATGACGGAATAGCAGAGAACGATAGTAGCGATCAGCAGGTCACCCGGAACTCTAGTGATGTATCCAAGATCTCCGGGAGCCCAAGCTTCTCTCACCTCTGCTTCAGTTTTACAGAGATACTTCCGCTTTAGGTGGAATATTATCAAGGGAACAATTCGTGATAACTCGAGCCCATATCCAACAAAGAACCTGAATGAGAAGGCAAACACAATAAAAATTTGCACTGTCTGAACATAAAAGGGGATGAACAGGGATAAAAATCTTACCTCAAGGCCACAAAGGTCAAGAAGAACGTAGCACTGCCAGGGAGGTTGGTTGCTAGTATATCAATGATAGAACGTGGCTTCTTCTCAATGGTCTTAAGTTCGGTGAAAAGAGACGAACTGATAGTAAAACCGATGAATACATTTAGAACAGAAAAGTAGAAATATTTTCCTGAAGCAGCCCTTTGGGCGTGACTCTCTGAAGGGATACCCTCGGCCTTGGATAGAAACAACAGAAATTTCGGCAGCAAAGCCAGAAATATTATCAGTGCGAGCTGAGGCAAGAACGCCTCAAGTACTGTATTTAGTGCGGGCTGATCAACTATTACTTTTAGAAATGGGAGAACCTTCCTCAAGTTAGGAAGAGTAGTTAATGCGGAAACGAACCCAATCGGGATCATGTAAAAGAATATGGTCAAAAACACGAGGAAGTAGATGAGGTATTGTCGAAGCTGCCTGCCATAAAATTTTTTGGGAAGATTAGTCCATATTAGCTGCCGGGGTTCTGGAGCATCAAGTACCATCCAAGTGTTGACCATAGTGGCGTGTAGACTTTGTGAGGCAGCAGCTGCAGTTTTGCGGTCGTTAAAGAAGATGAGAGCTGAACGTAGCTGTTTGTCTTTCAGCGTGAGCTTTTGCTCTGCTTCTAGTTTCGGGATCAATTCTTGAATCTTTTCATCGTAGTATTCTAATGCATCAACCTTTTTACCAAAAAGACCAAGGAAGCCAGTTTTAGTAGTTGGTCTAGTTCCTTCTGGATTACCCGTTTGCTTCGACTCTGCATATATGACTTCTGCTCGTGCGAACTTCTTTCTATATCCTTCCAACTCTCCATAAATTTTATTCACCTGGTAATGTAAAAAAATGTCAAGATGCAAAGAATTCCTAGCTTCACCGAATAAGTATTATTAAAATAAAAAGCTGTTCATCTTGAGTCTAGTGTTTTCAGAAGGACGTCCTAAGTTCAAAACCCCTGGTACGCAATCAATCACCCTTATATTTGATGAAGTGGAACTTGTGTTTCTAGTAATTTACTTTCACTTGGTAATCTCGATAGTTAGCTTAATCACATGTTGATCGGGCTTGCTGCCGATAACTTTTTAGGAAAAGTGAATCCCAATTAGTGTTATCAAACATTGCAGACAAACACACACTGCGATCAGGAGCACGAAAGATGCATAACTAACAGATGAAAACACTAGAATTCGATGCAACGAATTCGAAGTACCTTCTTATTATCTGTGACCACCATTGACCTATAAAACGTCTCTGGATAGATGGTCTTAAAATATGAGTCGACTTGTTCCTTCCTAGTTTGACCCACCGGAACGGGAGGTATGTCTCGGACAAGTATAGCGAACTGCTCGTTCTTCACCTCAGGCGACAAAAGAGCCGTTGCTCTCATATCGGATACGTGCCTATACGCCTTCCACAGGAGGTAGTATGCAACAAACGAGATCCAATAGGTAGCGGCCAAAAACGCCCACAACCGCGGGCTCTTTTCCTGTAATCAACACGAAAATGAACCAAAGTGAGCCAATATGCTGAGCGAACAACTATTCTCGCAAAGATTATTGATGACGTCCTAATATATATGCATTGTGGCAGAAAAAAAGAAGAGAGAAGATGGAATTATAACTGGAATATGCCCCATAGCTAACTTGTCAAGGTCATTAAAAGATCCTTTACTGGTCGAATTGTTGACCTTAACAGCGCCGCGAGCAGTTGCCGCGATTGGCAACAGTACAGGCAGAAGCACGATTCCGCCCAAAACGAAAATTCCTAACACTGCGTGAAAGATCGCCATTGTTAAGTTGTGAGAAAAATAAACAAAATGGGAGTTTTACATTGTCGTGTAGCACAAAGCAAACAATTCGCAGCTTCGCAGTGTTAAGATTTTCACATTGATTTTCATGTTAATTTCATCATTCAAAAAAACCTCCAGTGAAATGCATGACGCTTCTTTCTTGAAAGGAGAACCCCCAAAAAAAAAAAAAAAAAAACTGACCATGGGTAAGTTGTCGTGATATTTCTATAGGCAACAATGATGTTTCCATAAGAGAATACTGATTTCCAGGCTGGGTTCGACAATCTTTGGAGGTGACCGAACAATATTTTTTGGTTTCACATATACGTGGCAAACACACAACCATACACAAAAAACATCAAACCAATCTACGAATTTTTCAAGAAAAAATTGGATATCAAAATTGATTTTTCTTCGAAGCTTACACGGATTTGAAACAAAAAAAAAAAACATAAATTTTGTATAAACCAAAATCAAAAGAAGAATCACTTTCCAAGAAACCAGAAGATAGAACTAAAAACCACGCACATATCACTTCTGTATAAACATGAAAGTAAATACCGGTTGTTAGGAAAACGAAGTAAACAGCAGAATCAACCCCCGACATTCTGATGACATCAGATTCAGTGGAGGAGAAGGCCTCCCTGATCCAATCAAATGGGTTGCGTGTGACCCGAATGCTCTCGTACGGATCCAAGCCCTTGAGTATCCGATTCGGGTAGTATATCACATTGTTTCCAGGTCGGCGAGACAGCAAAGTGAACAAACACATCAACACCAAGAATATCACAAAAGACGTCCCCAAAGACGTCAAGAACGCACTGAAATCCATCTCTGATCCTCAGTCTTGAAATCCTCTCCCCTCTTCTTTTCTCTTCCTCCGTTAAATATCTGGATATTAGCCTAAGATATATATAGACAGTAAGACTCGTTAAGAAGCCAACGGCATTTGAAGAAAAGGTCAAGTAACCGTTGAGAGGAGACGGAAGGTACAGAAGAGAGAATAGGCAGTTAAAGATTTTGATTTGATTTCAGAGTTTGATTGATTGTTTGGGTTGGGTTGTAGGGTTACAGATTTTGGGTTTTTATACACAGATCTTGGTGGGTTGTAGGATTAGAGGAAGTGTGTCGAAGGAGTGTGTGCGCCGTGTTCTTTTTCGGATTTGTAATAATGCATGACAGAGTGACACTGAAGCAGAGTGGATTAGGATGGGAGAGAATGATGGGGCCTTCCTTCTCTTGATTTTTACCAAAATAAATGACTCGTGTAATTTATTACGAGGCTAACCGAGATAGAGACATCTTTTGTGAAAGAGTGAGTCTCATGTGAGACCGTCTCACGCAGGGCCGTGCCTATGTAGAGGCATAAGAGTCCATTGACTCATGCCCATTTATTTTATGGGGCCTATAATTTTTTGAAAATTTTATTATATATTAGTATATGTTTTTCCAACATAAATATATTATTTTGGGTTTTTTCATAACAAAGTCATCGTCTTCCTGTCAAATATTCAATATTTCTTGCAATTATATTATTAAAAATATGAATATTATAATAACTACTTTTGGTAGGTTGATATCTCCATATTTTTATTATAAAAATAACAATTATTCTTTTTGTTAATTTCAATTTAATATTTCATGTATCTATTCTATTTTATTAAAGTTGAGGACATGACAGTCACTTAGGAAGGACACCAACTTTTTCTTCCAACTTTGTTTTTATATGATAATAATATTACATTTTAGTTTTTTTAAAAAAAAAAATTTCAACACACACTTTTATTTTTATTTTTTTTTATTTCAACAATTCGAATATCAATTTAATCCCTGCATAATTTGTCAAATTTCACTTTAGTACATCGATAATGATAAAAAAGACTGTACACACACATCGCGTGTGCAGAGTAACTAGTATTTCTTAACTCTTAACCCGCATAAAAGAAAAAAATTGCTCTGCCTACTCAATGTTTAATTAGTGGACAAAAATATTTTTGACTCTATCTTTTAGCTCGCGCAATTCTTATGCCCAAACACTACTAGTTCGTATGAAATATTTGACTATAGAGAACCTATTTTTTATTCGTTTATTTTTTTTATTAATTTAATATATTGATTTAATTCAAAAAATTTGTTATGGAACTAAAAAATATGAACACATGATGAGAGAATTTTTAAAAAAAGTTAGACTCGGGCCCAAAAATTGCTAGGATCGGCCTTGGTCTCACGGATCTTAATCTGTGAGACGGGTCAACCCTACCCATATTCACAATAAAAAGTAATATTCTTAGCATAAAAAATAATACTTTTTCGTGGATGACCCAAATAAGAGATCCGTCTCACAACTACGACCCGTGAGACCGTCTCACGCAAGTTTTTGTCTTTGTGAAATGGTCTCACGAATTTTTATTTATGAGATAGATCAACTATATCGATATTCACAATAAAAAATAATATTCTTAGCACAAAAAATATTATTTTTTCATGGATGACCCAAATAAAATATTTGTCTCACAAAATACGACTTGTAAGAGACCGTCTTATACAAGTTTTTGACACGGAGAAATTTAGAAAAAATGAACATGATGAATCATTTTTAAAAAAATAAAATTAAGTGTATTTGAAATATGAGTAGGTCTATGAGACGGTCTCACGAGTCTTTATGTGTGATACGAGTCAACCCTGATATTCACAATAAAAATTAATATTTTTAACATAAAAAGTAATATTTTTTCATGGATGGCCCAAAAATAGATCCGTCTCACAAAATACGATCCGTGACATCGTCTCACAAGTTTTTTGTCTTGAAACATATAGCATGATGTTATTTTTTAAAAATAACTATTGATTAAGATTAGATAACAAATACCTCTTGACTCATGTCTCGTGAATGTTCACCGTTTGGATTTGGTGCAACATCTTCGCTTCCTTGCTTTTGGTTGTTCTTCGTCGGAGTAGTATGGATGTTACAAAGATAAATATTGATATAATATCGGAAAATGCTTACGTGTCCGACACTCCGCCCATTATTAGACTCAAATAATCAGATATTAAGATCTAGCGTATCAAGATCAAAGTTTAAGAAATTAATTGACTAAAATTCAAACGTTAGCATACCCAAAAAATTATTTTCACTTGTTTGGAATTATAATCCACTGTTATTAGCATAAAAAATAATATTTTTTCATGAATAACTCAAATAAGAGATCCGTCTCATAAATACAATCAATGAGACCATCTTACACACGTTTTTGTCATAGTGATATTATATATGTGCTTGAACAAATGCGTTAAAAAGAAAGTAGGAGACGAATTGGTTAATATTAAGTGATTTTTAATTTCTTTTAACTTTCTCGTTGACTGGGGAAATGAATTGGTTTATGGAATTCATTAAAATTGCATTTATTGAAGTTTTGGCCAGTGAAATTTGATATTTAAGAGACTGCAAAAGATAATAAAAACATTTATATTTAATAAATGCACTTTTTCTCAGATTTATTTAACAAAATAATTAATATAAATTTGAAGAAATTTTTTGAATATATTTAAAGTGAGAGCTGAGAAATGAGAGCCGTTGGTCAGTGATATATCTCACCTTTTACTTTAAGATAATTATTATCAAAAGTGATGTCCACTTTTACTTTTACATAATTATTATGATTATGAAATTAAATCCTTGTTTTAAGATATTGTAAAATAAAGAAATCCTTCTCCATTCCACGAATACTTTCTTAGTGAGTTTTAAAAAAGTACTAAATATCTCGACCGATCAAATTTATTTCTAAACTTGTCTCTAACAATTTATTCATGACAACAAAATAATGTGATATCGTATTACAAATCAATTTTCGAAACAGATCTATAATTCAATCTGATTTATGAAAAATATTATTTTTTTTTACATATATGAATCATATTAACTTATTTTATTGATAAAGATATGTCAAAAAATTTTATTTAAAAAAAACATACTTTTTATTTATTTGCTTTAACCTGTCGGCCCGAGTAGTTTGCTCATTCCTTTTCTTTCTCGAAATTAAGATTATGCCTAAAGCAGGTGCGCACCAACCCGTGTGCGATGCGTTGGAATTTTACTTTCCAATAAACTTCTTTATATATATATATATTCTTTTAACTCAGATTTAGAATAATTAATTATAAATAATAATTTATAATATAAAAAAAATGAAATCTACGACCAAAACTGAAGATGAAATCATAAATTCCTTAGTAGTTATGGTATCGAGTATCGACAGATTGATAGTTTAATTGTTTAATATAATCTAACTTGATAAATTTAAATAAATTAAGATTTAAATTTTATTGCTATTTACGTTCTATGGCAGAGAAGGAAAAGTGATATATTTTGTAGTATAATTAATTTATGAGATATAAGATATAATTGATATTGGCAAAAACTTGTGTGAAAAGGTATCATGGGTAGTAATTTGTGAAACGGATTTCCTACTTGGGTCATCCATGAAAAAATATTATTTTTTATGCTAAGAGTTACTTTTTATTGTGATTATCGGTAGAGTTGACACGTCTAACAGATAAAGATTCGTGAGACCATATCACAAAAGACCTATTCTTTGATATTTTGAGATATATATGACTAGCACAACCACTATTTTTCTCTTATTATCCTTTAAATCTTTTTATTTATCGAAATCGTGGTCCACTGAACCAAAAATATCTGTTTTTGAAATTTATGTTGTCAATTGTTCATGATAAAAACCAATAATACCATAAACAAAAAATTATATTTAATAAAAAAAAAGATTCGTTTGATTTTCTTTAGAATTTATTTATTTTTAAAAAAATCGATATTGGATTTTCTGATCATAGAGTTTTTGAATATAGTAAATAATCAGGTTGAAATTCATGTACTAATATAATAATGACAACTAGTGGATGTTGCACATATTAAAGTAGCTAATTATGTGTATAAGTTATAGCATGATGTTTAAGCATCCCAATGTAAAAAGAAAATATTATTTAATAAAATAATGTTTTTATAATAATAATAAAATGTAAAGAGACTGAGAATATAATCCGATTTGAGTTAAATAATTGACAACATAATCTTAAGCGACCTTGTCAAAAAATATTTATCTAACAATTTAGCTGAATAACGTGTTGCAGACTATGCCTTAGTCATCAGAGTGTTTACCCATTGCATAATGTAGAATGAGAGAGTCATATGGGAGATCGTTTCACAGATCTTAATTTGTGAGACGGGTCAACCTTATCGATATTTACAATAAAAAATAGTACTCTTAACATAAAAATTAATATTTTTTTATGGATGACCCAAATAAAAGATCTGTCTCACAAATACGACCCGTGAGACTGTCTCACACAAGTTTTTGCCACGTGGACTAACAACCACAAATTTTCAGCTCATAAAAAAGTAAAATCAACCTTGTGATCATAATCAATATTTATATATAATTTTCAGCTCGAGGTTATTGAACATTCTGTTTTATAGTTTTAGTATGATATTTATTAGAAATAAAAAAAACAAACTTATTTTTCTTGATAAAAAGATTTTTTTATATCCTTATATTTTAAAAAATCAAAGACAATTGTCCATTTGAAAGAGATGTTGTGTCTTATTATTGTTAGAAACAATGTCCTAAAATATCACCAATCTAATGTAATAACTTACTTTATAATTCTGAATATATAAATTTGTTTATTTTTTCACACAAATTTAAAAAATTATTAAAAAACAAAATTTATAAATAAATTTTTTATATTTTTTTCTTTTAATTTATCAAAAAAGGGTTATATTTCTAAAGGGTTAGATGTAAAAGTGAGATTATATATTTATGACAATCGGAAACAAAAAATCAGCGATATTTATTTATATTTATTTATTACTATTGTCCATATTTATGTTTTCAGACAAAAATAAATTTGTCCAGCTCTGTATAAAGGACAGGTGTCGGTAATGGCGACACGCACATCGGATTGGAAGCTTGTGATTGATTAGATAAAGGGATAAGGGGCCCAATTGTCATTTCACTCTCTTAGAAAAGTAAACGTTAAACTGTCGGCAGTTATTATTTTATTTAAAAAATAAATAGTATCTCTTCCCCATTTCCTGGCCAAACCACGTGTGATCTTCGTCCCCACCATCTCCACCTTTTTCCTCCTCCGTTTTTCTCGAAGCCTAAAAAAGACGGTTGTCGCTGCTCATACAACGGATTAGCAATCCGACGCTTGAAGCCTACCTCAATACAATTTTGTTTTTTGTTTTATTCAACGTTTCCCGATACACATTTTAGCCACGTACACTCGTTTATGTTTTGCGATTTCTTCGTCTCACGAACATATATCAATGAGACGTATTTAAATAAATAATACTAAAAAACGTGTTCTTTTGCAAATTTACAAGAAAATTGTAAGAAATTATTTTTTTTGTCAGAATATGTATCTTGTGAAACCGTCTCGTGAACTTATTATATCCATGATACGAGTTGACTCGATTCAAATCTAAAATGAAAAATTGATATTTTTAGTATTAAAAACTAATAATTTTTCGTGAGTTGTGATGGGTTGGGTTGAATATTTATATCGCAAAATTGACACGTAAAAAATTCTTATAATTTTTTTAGTTGAAAGTTGAAATTTGGCTTCAATTTCCTCGATGGCTATTGGCTATTAGATGTGTGGGCCCATTAATCATGTATTGGGACAAGGTAACAATTAGGCCCATATATCATGAAAGACTTCAGATAGGGTGAATATGAGAAAATATCATATATTTATTTGGAAATAATGAGAGACGTATAAAAAGATCTATTAAAATAATGAGAGATTTTGAATAGTTGTACACTGATTTTAGAATTTTCATTTTGAAATAGACAAAAATTTGTATAAGACGGTTTCCCCGGTCGTATTTTGTGAGATACATATCTTATTTGAGTCATCTATGAAAAAATATCGTTTTTTATCCTAAGAGTATTACTTTTTACTATGAAAATCGCTATGATTGACCCGTCTCACAAATAAAGATTCGTAAGACCGTCTCACAAGAGACATACTCTTTGAAATATTAGAAATGAAGATATAATAGATATTTTGAATGAGTCTATCTATATGTGGAAGAAGTTTATCAATAAGAAAATACTATATTTTTAAGATATACGTGATAGTTTGATCGTTATATTTGAAATAATTATACCAATGAATTGGTATACGAAAATACTATTAAAATATTAAGATGTAGACTAGGAAACTAAACATTTTTTTTTATAAACTTGGAGAGCATGTTTTTGATTTAGAACATATTATGTTATAATATATAAAAATATATTGGACAAGATTATCATAACGGAGGCGACCACAACTAGGGGCGGATCTAGGATTTTGACACTGGGGGGCCGCTTACAAAAGACAAACAAAAATTTAGAAGGGAAAAGACAAAAATTCTACGGGTTATATTGAACAAAACATCAACCGTACGCTTCTTAACAAGAGTATAACAACTACCTGATATGGACGAAATCGTTTAAGGAAATGTTCGACAAAGGCGGTATATATTGAAAAATAGCGACGGTTTTCTTAAGAACCGTCTCTATATAGCGACAGTCAAGCATGTTACCGTCGCTATATAGCGACGGTAAAGTATAATACCGTCGCTATATAGCGACAGTGATGAGAAGCCCGTCGCAATATAGCGACGGTTTTTGCAAACCCGTCGCTATATTGCGACGGATTTAACCTAACCGTCGCTATATCGCTATATACTAAAATTTTTTTTATAATTTTTTGGGGGGGTCGTGGCCCCCGTTCGCCCTACACTAAATCCGCCCCTGACCACAACGTATATTATGAAAAAAGTAGCTTTTTATTCACTATTTGAGACAAGATGGTGATTTACCGGAGAGAGAGCAATCCACGTTTTTAAATGATTTCAGGTGAAAAAATCTGAAAACGAGTGATACTCACTGAACAAACATCTAATAATATTATTTAAAATCAAGGCATCAAGGTCAGAGGTAAACCCGTGCATTTTCAAGAACCGTAGTACTAATATCAAAACTAAAATATTTTTTTGGTTTAGTTTCCAAAATCAGAACCAGAATCTTGAACGTATGATCCGGTTTCCGTCCCCGAAAATAAGGAACACGAACCACAAGAAACATGAACCATGATTGTAAATTAATTTAAAATTTTAAGATCTCATAATATATAAAAGTAAAAGTATAATTGTTAAACAATTAGTTTAATTGTCTCAAATTGCTATTTTTATATTTAAATATAACGAATAAATTTCAAACGGTTCGAAACTATTAGAAATCAGAATCGGAACCATACCCAAGTGATTTGGTTTTGGTTTCATATTTAACTAAAATTGGAAGCATCAGCCTTCGAATTGTGTTCAAGCCTATCGAGAGGGAGTTTCAAATTGTAAAAGTTCAATAGATGTATGTAATAATATTTTTCTTAATGGATTGTTGAATAGTTTTGTGTAGCCTCATGGTCTAGGATGCACCATATCCCCACTATCTATGACTCATCCCTAGCCTAAATGGAAGACGAGCTCATCAAGGGTTCATGTATTCTCCTATAAATAACAGGTTTGAATATTCAGTTGATTCATTCACTATATTGTTTTTCAGCAGCACCCTTAGCTACTCTCCACTTATATCCTCAGTCCCTGACTTGAGCGTCGAAGGGGATACGTCAGGATACCCTACTGGCCCTCTTCTAACGGTCTTATTCGTGATTTCAGGCTCGAGACAATTTTGAAACCTGCATCTGGACTAGTGACACTTGCTGGAATCAGACCCTAAATTTCCCGTGAATATCAAACTCATGATTATTAGCTCGTTGTATTTTAAAATCTTGAGTACGCATATCTCTAAAACGCATACAGAAAAAGATGCACATTTTCACGATTTGAGAACATATCGAGTTAATAAATATTTTTCTTCATGGGTTTTTTTTAACAATCTTGTTATTGTTGTGAAAAAGTAAAATTTATGGTAAAAAGTAAAAATCTCAAACTCTCAAAATTTACCAAACTACACACTTTATAATATTTTTCTCTCTACTCAATTGTGATTTTCTTCACAAATGAGAGATCTATTTATAGAGTTTCATTACACATAATCCAAAAGATAAAACACATCATTACCTACATCATCACACACAAATTTCTAATTTTACAACTCTTATTTTCAACATTCAAATATTAAACTATTATTTTTCAATATTCAAATCATTTATTTTCAACACTCCCCCTTGTGATGATGATCATGATACGATGATGTCTTCATTACGTGTTTTGTGCTGCCTCGTTAAAAACCTTACTTGGAAAACCCATTGGGATAAAAACCACAGTAAGGGAAAAAGAGTGCAGTCACGTAAACTCCCCCTGATGTTGACATGAACAATTCTTCACAAATTTCGTAGATTGCGCATCCCAATATTATATATGTGTTTTCTGAATATTGACGTATGAAGTGCCTTTGTGAAGAGATCTGATGAGTTTTCACTTGATTGAATGTGACGAACATCAATACATTTATTCTTCTCAAGCTCCTTGGTGAATGCGAAGAACTTAGGAGGAATATGTTTAGTTCTGTCGCTTTTTATGTATCATTCTTTCATTTGAGCAACACATGCAGCATTATCTTTGTAAGGACCGTGTATCGTATTATCGTAAATCTCATATGATTATCGATAATTAATGAACTTGTCATGTGATTATACATTTGATGTATATTATGACAATGAAATTGGAAAATGAATATTGAATATGAATTGATGTTGTACGAATTGATTTGAGAGGCCGGACGCCAATTTAGTACAAACTTAAAATTTGTACAGAACATGTGGCGCCCGGGCGGTAGAAAATGACCGCCCGAGCGCCAGGGAATGAAAACTTGATATTCGGGCAAAACACCTCGCGCCCGAGCGGTAATTTTTGACCGCTCGAGCGCGGTGTAAGTTGAAACCGGGGGCAGAACTTCTCGCGCTCGAGCGCGAGAATTCCACCGCCCGAGCGCGACTAAGATGAGGATAAGAATTGAAATTTCTTTCTTTCTTTCGTCAATTGTTTTCAGAGAGTTCGAGAAGGAACGAGAGATTCCGATTTTCTTTCTTCCAAATCGACTTCGAAACGCAGTCTAAACGCGAAACAAATTATATATTTGTTATCTGCGCGTTGAGGGCTTCTGACTGAGGTAATTTTCTTCCAGTTCCATCAGCTTTAAATATCAAGGTGCTGGAATATTATGTATTTGAAGTTGAATTTCTGATATGTAGTAGAATATCCGACAATAAACTCGTATCCGAAGTCGGAATTGAATTATGATATGATTATGATTTGATATGAATTTTTGAAGTTTCAAATGATATTTGAAACTCATATTAATGATTTTGGAGTATGTTATTGATTGAAATGAGTATGTAATTGATGTAGATAAAGTGTATCTTTCAGCTACATCAATTGGAACGAAGAATTGAGGTATGTTGCGACCGGGTAACATACGACAGGTATCTGTATTATATGATATATGATTGGATTGATTTGATTGGATTGGATTGGAATACGTGTCTATGTGCCTATTTGATGATTTGATGTGGCATACATGACATTGAGATTGGAGTATCGATGTATAAAATAAATGTTTTGTTAACACACATCATTTTATGCATACATCGATGCATGACATGCATGTTGAGCTATGATCCTTGGATACCCTGATATGATTTGATTGGATTCCGGGGTTTGTGAACACAATCGCTATGCCGGTATTATATGACCCGTAAAGCATAGACAATTGTGGCCCCATATGATTGGATATGAGATGTGGGATTGACGACGCTTCGTCGACGTTGTCATATGTGTATTCCCATATCGGCCGGTGTGCCAGCTCGAGCATTGATTTGATTTGATAGCGATTCGATTGATTCCGACATGTGCTCAGTGGATGGGCATTTGACCTGATACCTCCACGACATACATGCATTGCATACCATATATCATTGTTTAGATACTTGTGGTATATATTGTGGTTGTTCCATACGGAGCTTTGCTCACCCCCAAGGGGGGCTGTTGTTGTCTTTGTGTGTGGACAATGGCAGGTACTCCAGGATATCAGGAGACCGGAGAGGGTACTTCTGATGGGAGCCACAGCTTGGGCTGAGGTTTTATGTTTATGTCTGATTCCCAGTATATATGTATATGTACCTATATACCGGGGCATGTCCCGAGGATATGAGATGTTTGTATGTGATTGATTACGTGTGGGCGTGTTTATGATTTGAGATTAAATACTATTTTTAGTATTATAAATCTAGAAGAGATGTTTTGGGCTCGTCGTAAAAGAAATTTAAACCCGTTTTCCGCTGTGATTACTTAACCCTAATCAAATTGTGTTATAATAACGATTAGGAGCTAAGGGCCCCACAATCTTCATATAGTATCACAGGATTCTCATCGAATGATAATCCGCATGAAATTTGGATATGTTGGGTCATTGATTTTAACCACACACATTCACGACTTGCTTCATGTAGTGCAATAATCTCGGCATGATTTGATGAAGTTGTTACGAGCGTTTGTTTCTGTGAACGCCAAGATATTGCAGTGCCTCCACGAGTAAATACATATCCAGTTTGAGAACGTGTCTTGTGTGGATCAGATAAGTATCTAGCATCAGCATAACCAATTATACTTGGATTAGCATCTTTTGAATACAGAAGTCCCAAGTCTGTCGTTCCTCGTAGATAACGGAATATATGTTTAATTCCGTTCCAGTGTCTCTTTGTTGGATATGTGCTAAATCTTGCCAACAGATTCACGGCAAAAGATATATCAGGCCTTGTACAATTTGTAAGGTACATAAGGGCACCGATGACACTTAGATATGGTACTTCTGGACCAAGAATATCTTCATCATCTTCACATGGACGGAATGGATCCTTTTCTATGTTTAATGATCTAACAACCATTGGAGTACTTAAAGGATTTGCTTTATCCATATTAAAACGTTTAAGGATCTTTTCTGTATAATTTGTCTGGTGAACAAACATTCCACATTCTTTTTGTTCAATTTGTAAACCCACACAATACTTGGTTTTTCCAAGATACTTCATTTCAAATTCTTCCTTCAAGTATGACACAACTTTTTGAATTTCCTTATTCGTTCCAATGATGTTTAAATCATCAACATATACAGCAATAATTACGCATCCGGATGTTGTTTTCTTAATGAAAACACAAGGGCATATTGAATTATTTACATATCCCTTTTTCATCAAGTGATCACTTAGTCGATTATACCACATTCGACCTGATTGCTTTAACCCATATAATGATCTTTGTAATTTCACAGAATTACATTCCCTGGGTTTTGAACTTTGTGTTTCAGGCATCTTAAATCCTTCAGGGATTTTCATATATATATATTACTATCAAGTGATCCATATAAGTAAGCTGTAACAACATCCATAAGACGCATTTCTAAATTTTCAGATACCGTCAAGCTAATCAAATACCGAATCGTAATTGCATCCATCACAGGAGAATACGTTTCTTCATAATCAATTTCAGGCCTTTGAGAAAAACCTTGTGCAACAAGTCGAGCTTTATATCTTACTATTTCATTTTTCTCATTTCGCTTTCGAATAAAAACCCATTTGTATCCAACAGGTTTTACACCTTCAGGTGTAAGGACTATAGGTCCAAAAACATTACGTTTATTTAGCGAATCTAATTCAACATGGATGACATCTTTCCATTTTATCCAATCCTGCCGATTTTTACATTCACCAAAAGATTTTGATTCATGATCTTCGTTATCATTTATGATGTCGATTGCCACATTATAAGAAAATATATCATCAATTTCATCTATATCTTTTCGGTTCCATATTTTTCCAGTATTAATGTAATTGATAGAGATTTCATGATTCTCGTCAGTTTGTGGTTCTGACAGAACATTTTCATCATCATGTGTTTCTTCAGGAACACCATTCTCTATTTTGTGATCATCATGTGTTTCTTCAGAAACATCATTCTTTATTTTGTGATCATCGTGTTTCTCTATGAATTTTCTTTTTCGAGGATTTTTATCTTTGGAACCGAATGGCCTTCCATGCTTCAGGCGTTTAATGACATCATGAGTATCTTCAATTTTTTTCTTTGGAATTTCAATTCGAGCAGGGGCATTTGCAGCATGTATATATGATTTAGTTACCTCTTTTGTGTCTGAAAATGCATCTGGTATTTGATTTTCTATTCTTTGCAAGTGTACAATTTGTTGTACATCTTTTTCACATTGTTTTGTTCTTGGATCCAGATGTAACAATGATGATATATACCATGTAATTTTCTTTTCGGTATGTTTCTATTCTCCCCCTAACATTGGGAAGATTTCCTCATTAAAATGACAATCAGCAAAACGTGTTGTGAACACGTCGCCTGTCTGAGGTTCAAGATATCGAATGATTGATGGACTATCATAACCGATATAAATTACAACCTTTCTTTGAGGTCCCATTTTCTTTCGTTGTGGTGGTGCAATAGGCACATACACCATACATCCAAAAATTCTCAGATGAGAAATGTCTAGTTCTTTACCAAATGCAAGCTGTAATGGGGAGCATTTATGATATGCACTTGGTCTGATGCGAATTAATGAAGCATCATGTAAAATTGCATGTCCCCATATAGAAATAGGGAGCTTTGTTTTCATAATCATTGGTCTAGCAATCAACGTTTAATCAATGATTCAGCCAATCCAATCTGTGTATGTACATGAGCAACATGATGCTCAACAATGATTCCCATAGACATACAATAATCATTGAAAGTCTGGGAAGTAAATTCACCAGCATGATCAAGTCTAATTTTCTTGATTGTATAATCGGGAAACTGATTCCTCAATTTTATTATTTGAGCAAGTAATCTTGCAAATGCAACATTTCGAGTTGACAATAAACATACATGTGACCATCTGCTGGAGGCATCAATCAATACCATAAAGTATCTGAATGGTCCACATGGTGGATGGATTGGTCCACAAATATCACCCTGAATACGTTCAAGAAACATTGGTGATTCAGTTTGGATTTTGACTGGTGATGGTCTTATAATAAGTTTTCCAAGAGAACATGTTTTACATTGAAACTTATTATTCTGAAAGATCTTCTGGTCTTTCAGTGGATGACCATGTGTATTTTCTATAATTTTTCGCATCATTGTTGAACCAGGATGTCCCAATCGATCATGCCAATTGGTTAATATCGAAGAATTATCAACTACCATGTTTGATTCAATGGGACTTATATGTATATAATGCAATCCAGTAGGGAGCATTGGTAGTTTTTCAATCACATATTTCTTTCCTGATTTATATGTGATAAGACACATATATTTCTCATTCCCTTCGTTCATTGTTTGAGTATCATACCCATGGGAATATATATCATTAAAACTCAACAAATTTCTTTTCGATTGTGGTGAATATAAAGCATCATTGATAAAAAATTTTGTACCATTAGGTAACAAAAATTGTGCTTTACCACATCCTTTAATCAAGTCTACAGGACCTGATATTGTATTCACCGTTGTTTTTGTTGGTTTTAGTTCCAAGAAATATCTTTTATCTCGGAGGATAGTGTGCGTTGTACCACTATCGGGTATGCAAACTTCAGCTTTGCTCATAGCATTTTCCATATTTGAACTTCAAAAAAATATGCAATGAAATAAATTACTGGCAATATATATTTAAATATAACACACATCATAATTATACAATAAAACATTATTCTATGAATACATGAAAAATAAATTATTGTACATTTATATTCTACCATTGTATTGTTCATTTTCAGATAAATCATTCATAAAATCACCAGCATCAAAATGAGTTGAATCACTCAAACGGTCACTGCGTTCAGTGAAGTTGGTCTCCTTTTCTTTCCCCTTTAATGATTCTTTATAAAGTTTACAAAGGTGCTCAGGGGCTCGACAAACTTTGGACCAATGTCCTGGAGTATCATATCTGTAACAAGAACTTTCATATCTTTTTGAGTGATTCTCATTAACACTTGTATTCTCATGATGCCTTTTCAGTGGATGGTTTGGGACGCTCTTTTGAGATGAGTTATAAAAATAACCATCTCTATTATTTTCAAAACCACGGCCGCGTCCACGACCATGATCACGTCCACGTCCACGTCCACGACCTCGACCAAAACCTTGTCTTTGAAATTGATTTTGGTTTCCAGGTTTAAATTCATTTTTACTTACAGCATTTACTTCTAGAAATGCTGTTGATCCAGTGGGTCGAGACTGATGATTTCTCATTAATAGCTCGTTGTTTTTTTCCGCCACAAGAAGACAGGCGATGAGTTCAGAATATCTCGCGAATCCACGTACTCTATATTGTTGCTGTAGAGTAATATTTGATGCATGAAACGTGGAAAATATTTTTTCAAGCATCTCAGATTCTATGACATCGTGTCCACAAAATTTTAATTGCGAGATTATTCTATGCATCGCCGAATTGTAATCACTGACTTTCTTAAAGTCTTGGAATCTCAATGTATTCCATTCATCTCGGGCGGTCGGAAGTATAACTTCTCTTATATGTTCGAATCTTTCTTTTAATCCCTTCCACAAAGCCATGGGATTTTTTTCAGTCAGATATTTACATTTCAATCCATCGTCGAGATGCCGACGCAAAAATATCATGGCTCTTGCCTTTTCTTGTGACGTGCATATGCCATTTTCTTTAATGGTCTCGCTTAGACCCAATGACTCAAGATGCATTTCTACATCTAGAGTCCATGGCATATAATTCTTTCCCGTGATGTCCAGCGCAACAAATTCGAGCTTTGTTAAATTTGACATGGTGGTACTAAAAAAATTACGATGCATTTTATTAGTTAATAAATATTGCAATACAAAGTAACGGATAAACAACAAGTACAAATATTTGTAAAAATAAAAAAAACGCACGAAGAGGATATTCTCCGTTAAATACAAGACTCGTGAGTATGATAACCAAAATAATTAAAAATATCCTTGAGAAAGCCATCTTCTTTTTTTCTTCGAAAAATTTGATGATGAATAATTTTTAGAGAAGAAGAGAAAGTTGGAGTGATTGAATGTGTTTGTGAGATCATATTTATAGGGCAAAAACTAGCCGTTTTTTTTACCATTTATGACCGTTGGTGTACAAAAAAATGAAGGTATGTATTTGTATAATTTTATGGTAATAATATGGTATATATAATATTAGACATGTTTAAATAATTATGTATATCATATCATAATATTATAATGAGTGTCATAATTTATTTTGTTTAAAAACCTTATAGGCTTTTATACTTGTCGTATCCCTTACCGGGAGGGTGGGATGTCGTCTTAACATCCTCCCAAGATTTATAACAAGTTTATGAAAAATTTATTTTTATTATTTCTAATAATAATATTATATTGTATATTAAATAAATACACAATAAATAAATAACAGTAAAACAAATATTATTACTTTTGTTACCTTTTTCTTCTGTTTGGAGTTTGGAAAAGTATGTAGGACTTTTAGAGCTTCGTGCTGATAACGTGTTGTGAAAAAGTAATAATTATGTTAAAAAGTAAAAATCTCAAACTCTCAAAATTTACCAAATTACACACTTTATAATATTTTTCTCTCTACTCAATTGTGATTTTCTTCACAAATGAGAGATCTATTTATAGAGTTTCATTACACATAATCCAAAAAATAAAATACATCATTACCTACATCATCACACACAAATTTCTAATTTTACAACTCTTATTTTCAACATTCAAATATTCAACTATTACTTTTCAACATTCAAATATTCAACTATTACTTTTCAACATTCAAAAATATTACTTTTTTTATTTTAAGTATAAGTATGGACGATCCATCTCATGAATAAAGTTACGTGAATCCGTCTCATAAGAGACTTACTCGACAGATATTAATAAAAAAGTGGGTCTCATGTGAGACTGTCTCACAGATCTTAATATGTGATACGTGTAAACTCTATGGATATTCACAATAAAAATTAATACTCTTAGCATAAAAAGTAATACTTTTTTTTGAATGACCCAAATAAAAGATCCGTCTCACAAATAAGATCCGTGAGACCGTCTCACATAAGTTTTTGTCTTAATAAAATATATGGTCTCATTTTCTTCGTATGGATAAGATATATATGATCGTCCTCTCATATTTAATCGATGAATTTGAAGAGTCCATTGCTATTAGGACTACGTAGATTCAATCATACGACTATGATAAATGAGAATTTTAACAACTCAAATTGCGGACGTCTAAATCATTTTGGATCTTGAATTTAGATAAAGATTCGTGAGACCGTCTCACAGATAAAAATTCGTGAGACCGTCTCAAAAAAAACCTACTCATCTTACTCTATTTATACTAGTAGTATCGGTACATGCGTGATACCCCATGGATGGACCCACTCCCACTAGGCCCAAACCATATTTGGGAGACCTGGCCCATCTTCAACCAAGGTGGAAGGCCAATGACAGACCCATGTATTCTCCTATAAATACCAGGTTTGAGTGTATGATTCATTCACGATATTATTTTCAGCAGCACCCTTAGTTGTTCTCCACTTATATCCTCAGTCTCTGACTTGAGCGTCAGAGGGGCTACGCCGGGACACCCTCCTGACCCCCTTCTAACGGTCTTATTCGTGATTTCAGGTTCAGGACCATTTCGAAACCTGCATATGGATTAGTGACACTTGCTGGAATCAGACCCTAAATTTTTCGCGAGTATCAATACAATGCGCATGGTTAAAAATTAATTAATTAGTCAAAAATATTTTTTCGATTAGCATGGGTAGACTAGTTTATCAATCTTTTAAGTTTTATGTGGATTAAGATATACATGGAATAAATTGTAAATTACTTAAAAATAAGAGTTGTTTTTGTGACAAGTAAGTAGACAAACTAACGTACCAAAAATAATTTACTATAATAGCCACATTTTTGTAGAGAACATAATAATCACATTTTTAATAATATAATAAGAGAGAACTTTTGATAAGAATACATGAAATAATAGTATTCAATTACGATTTGGTAAATTTTAGATAGTTCCATGAAATTTTTATATTCAAACCATGAATTTTGTTTTGATTCAATTTGGGCTAATTTATATTACTACTTTCAAGTCATGAGTTTTATAATAAATTACAACATGAGATATTACAATTTTAAAAAATGACAATTTGACACTTGATAAAAGCTAAAAGAATATTTTATTTGATCGTAAGTAAAGACTTGTATTACTTATAAATGTTACAAAATTTTACAACTCATAAAAAAATTTAAATTTTTAGGGTTACAGTTATGTTTATTTATACTAAACTACAATAAATAAATTATCAATGTAATCAATAATAATAATAAAAACTAAAAATAAAAAAAAAATACACATGACATATATCCATGAAGAAAAAACAAAAACTTGTATAAGACGGTCTCAAGTGTTGTATTTTGTGAGACAAATCTCTTATTTGGGTCATCCATGAAAAAATATTACTTTTTATGTTAAAAACATTACTTTTTATTGTGAATATCGGTAAGATTGACCCGCCTCACAAGAGACCTATTCTTAATAAAAATCATACTAAATTAGCAACATTTATTCATGATTTTTTTTATATTAATATAATCAATTTAGTTTGATTTATTTTTATCCAAAACTTAAATCATATTAATTTTTACAGTTTGTTTGATTTTACCAATCCAACTCGTGATTGATTGAAGACAAAAATTTGTGTGAGACGATCTCACGGATTGTATTTCTGAGACGGATCTATTATTTGGATTATCCATGAAAAATTATTACTTTTTATACTAAGAGTATTACTTTTTATTGTGAATATGAATAGAATTGACCTGTCTCACAGATTATGATCCGTGAGACGGTCTCACATGAGAGTCACTCTTGACTGAAAATCAATCCAAATCAAACGTTTTGGTTTGGGTTTACGGTATACATCGGTTTGGATTCAATTTCAAAACATCCCTAGAATGAAATATAAAACGCAAACCAAGTACAAACAAATATAGTGAAAAGAGTGACATCAATGTCAAATTATTCAATTACTTTGTATGCTAATAAGGCAGCTCGAAAGGCGAAAGGTTTCACAAAGAAACGAGGATCACAAAAATATAAGAAAAGCACAGTCCACACTGAAAACTAGTCGTGCCAAACACCAAGATCAAGACTTCAAGATACCTGCGCACCTGAAATAAGTAAAGATCAAACTTCTAATGAGTTTACATGTTTGGAAAAAAGGTGAGAGCCTACAGGATGGACCAGACTTTAAACACGCCCCCTCTAAGTTCATCATCGTACATGAGGCGAATTACATCTCGTAAAATGAGCTGCTCATATGCATAACCAAAACAAAACGCAATTCGTATGAAAGAACTAACCCTCATTCGCCTCTTCTTTTATTTCACTGGTCGTCTTCCACACGATATCTTTCAAGCCAGTTGACAGGTTCTTATAAAACTGCACTTGAAAAGAAATAAGATGTTTACCCTCATAACTATATATGTTGCGATAATTTGTTCTTTGAAGTTAAATAAGAACTTGGCAATTGTAGTGGCACCTTGTGAAATTCCAATGTATCTCCTCCAGTCTTGCGAAGCTCAACCATGTGAAGTGAAGGTGCCACTTCAAGAATCTGCACGAGCATTAGTAGAAGATCAGGCCAACAAACAACAATAATACTATTGCTTTCACATCGACTCCCGGGGACTTTATTCAAGGATCTTTATACAGTACATACCTCTGTAGCAACTGATAGATGACCCTTGCGTCCCGACTTCTCCCCATGAAGTTTCATCTAAAAACGATAAAACATTGAAAAGTAGTTAACAGATGGAATATTTGCTCAGAATGTTTTTGACAGTACAATAACAAGTTTGTTGTGAAGATCAAATCACCTTGTAGTTGTTTTTCTTGACATCAAAACCCATCGGCGCAGCAGCTTGCTCGATTTTCGAGATAATCTCATTAGCAGGACACTTGGATGCAAATCTCGTTTCTCGTTTAACAAGCCCCTATAAAATCAAAGAATATATCAGACATCTAATTGATATTTTCATAATGGGGCGATTCAATGCTTCTTTGTCAAAACAAATGTAGTAAAGTAAACCTAACCATTTGTTTTTCAAAGAGTGAACTGAGATTAAGACCCTGGGACGTAGATATAAGCTCAAAGGCGTTCATGGTTACAGGTGTTGAAGGTCGTTCCTCCCGCCTCTCAACGACAAGGTTAGGAGAGTCCTGAATGTAAATTTGCGTACTTATAGAAAATCATTACATAATATTAAAACTGGTGCAAAACGTGCATAGGAGAAATGTGTCAATACTTACAGTTGCTGCATTAAAAATAGCATCGATATCATCAAGATTAACATCTTCGCGTTCAAAAACAGGAAGCTTATATCCTTTCTTAAACCAATCATTCTCAAGAATCTCAGCAATTGTTATGCGCTGGTTCAAATGGCAAAACACACGATCATATAGCAATTATATAATCAAAATATTTAGAGCACATTGGCTGAAATAGCCATTAAAAAATTGATTTCTTCGATTGAAAGAGTTAAGAGTCTCGGATAACTTTTTTCTCATTTTAAATTTCGAATCCTGCTTGGGTCGGTGGGTTTTAGTGACAAGCCTAGAAAAAGCGAACATACAGTCAACGGATTGGGATCCAAAATTCTTTTGATCAATTTCTTTGCACCAGAGGAAAACCATGGAGGAGTGGAGAAGTCCGCCTTAAATATCTGCAGTCAATCAAATAGAAAATTACTTTAAGTTTGTATTTAGAAGACAAACAACACAAATGATCTCAGCCACCAGAATCCGCAAGAAATGCCAAACATAGGCAGAAAACAGGAAAAACATTTTTCTTCATGGAGTCCCTGGCCAACTAGAATTATTAACAAGATGATAATCAATGACCAGTAACCTTCTTGTACAAGGTCACGAGGTTTGATTCTTCAAAGGGTAAATAACCAGCCATAAGAACAAAAAGAATAACACCACATGACCAAAGATCTGCCTTAGCTCCATCATAACCCTTATCGTTTATAACCTAAACGATACCAAAATGAGATGATCAAAGAATAGTTCAGAAAACAAAAAATATGCTGTCTTGAACAACTAATTATTAATTGCAAACCTCTGGAGCAACATAGTTGGGTGTACCGCATGTAGTGTGAAGTAACCCATCTTCCTATCAACAAGATCGAGAATTTGGACTTGAGAATCATTTTGTCCATCTAATTCTAGAGTTTACTATATAAACAAAACATTGTACAGAGAAGAGAGACGGAAGATTCAAACTAACCCGAACTTGCTGAGGTAGTGCACTCAGTCCGAAGTCAGAAACTTTAAGAACTCCTTTAGCATCAAGCAGCAAATTCTCCGGCTATAAATCAAGAAAAAATAATGAAATGACACCCAATTTGTATTTGATAAATTATCGGTAAACTACAGATAAATGAAAAAATGGCAAATTTGCCTTAAGGTCCCGATGATAAACGCCTCTGCTATGGCAGTAATCGACAGCATTAATGAGCTGGTGAAAATAGGCTCTTGCCTCATCTTCTTTCAGCCTCCCTCTGGTAGCCTGGACTCACAGAGAACATCATAATATGCACTTGATTTATATAGAATATAATCGGATTGCCACTATCACATGTAAGCAAAAAGTCTGTGGGACATACAATTTTGTCAAAGAGTTCACCACCGTTGACGAACTCCATAACAATGTATATCTTGGTCTTGCTGGCCATAACCTACAGGAGAAGATCTTTGTTTGTTTAACAAATAAATACCAATTTCAAATGCTGTAGACAAAATCTAAGAAAAATCAAGGGTTCCAAAAATCTTTTGTCTGATCAAATTTCTACCCACCTCGTACATCCGAATGACATTTGGATGCCTTATTAATTTCATGGTTGAAATTTCACGCTTAATCTGCAAATGGGATAGAAGATAAAATTTAACAGCTGATAAAATTAAAGAAAAAAAAAGTGCATTCTCATCCCACGAGCAACTTCAATCACCAGCAAGTTGATGAGATAATCAAATCAGGAAAAAAGGAACCAATAAATTCCACTTATGATAAGGCAAAAAATATCAATCAGAAACAATTTACTCCATCTTCAACAAAAACTATATATAAGATTTTCATTATTTTTTCGTTTGATCCAATCCAAATTTTTACACAATCAAAATCACTAACGAGATGAAAAAGACATCAAATCCAAACAGACTAGCAAAGACGCCAATCGTCTAACAAAAGAGTCCAAAAGAAAAAAAGGAAGAGAGTAAAATCACAATTCAAGAATCTGGAAAGATCCCACCAAAAATCAAGAAAAACAACAGCACCTGACCGATCATCTTGTGCTTGAGAACCTTCTCCTTATCAAGAACCTTGATAGCCACATTCTCACCCGTCTCCAAATTCTTTGCAAATTTCACTTTCGCAAAAGTCCCTTCCCCAAGAGTTCTTCCCAGTTCATATCTCCCCACCCGAGTCCTCCCAGTCGAACTCCCAATCCCTCCAACACCACTTGATTTAGATGCCATCACCATCTGGAAAAAATCTCTATATCTGTCTCTATACGTCTATGTAAAGATTCGACCAAAATAAATTTCGTTCTTTCCACAAATCCCACGATTTCCTTTTGACACACTACCCAGATTTCCAGATACAAATCCCATCCATTTATCCCCCTTTAACGCTCCTCTATCAACGGATAAGGGTCCCTTTCTATGGGTTTTCTTGAATACTCTACCCTAAAGCCTCTTCTTTTTGCAAGGTTGCCACACCTGAGACTTCGCAACACTCATCTTTTGTTTCCTGAAATATAAATTCTCTCACAAAGATATAAAGGGAACAAGAAACCGATAAAGGGTATTCAGATCACAAACTTTTCAAGATTTCCGCTCCTAACCCGGGAAAATTTTCCAAACCAGAAAATTGTAGCGCAGAGGCCATTAATAATCATCGGGCGGAATAGTTTCACATATACTTGGACAACAACAGAAAAGATACGTGAATGATTGGATTTGAGGTGGGATTCGGGTGTCTCGGATTGTGTCGGGAGTCCTGAAGTTTCTAAGAACCGGAAAATTCACAACAATGAATTGCTAAAAACAAAAACTTTGGTTAATGTTCGCTTATGAAAGATTAATTTTTTTGAACATACTTAAGAAAGATTAATATAGGATTTATGTGAGAAAAACACACACCATATATATAGACACATACAAATGTTTTAGATTGAATTTGTTGCCTTTCGTTTGTACATATTTAATTAATCTATGGAGATTTTTTAAACAACTATTATTAAAAAAATAATATAATCATAGGAGTCTACCAAAATAAGATCATTTTAGTGACGAATGTAGCAGTGAAAATATGTACAGTATACTTCCTCAGCTTTAGTGCACAACACTAATTAAAACAAAAAAACAAAAAGAATCTACTTAAATGGTATCTTTAGTTTTGTACATGATTTATTGGGGATCGATATAGAATTTAGTGGGGAATAATAAACTCTTTTTTTTCTTGATATTTTTTGCAAATGGTGCTAGAATTTGTTAGAGATTGTAGCTAATCTTGTTCGAATGTAAGTCCAGCAGATCACAATAATAAGTGCGAAAACGATCTGATGAAGTAAGGTGAAAATAATAAAACAGTAGTAAGTAGACAATGGTTGTTTATGGAAGTTCGAAGATGAAATCTTCTACGTCTCCCCTCATTCTGTTTCCAGAAGGTATCTTCTAGCTCAACTTACAGAAAAGCAGTACACAGCTTCATAATATACATATGATCCTCTGAGATCATTTTGTACTGCTGTTTCTTCAGCTCTTCAAGCTAAATACTTTACTATATCTTTAAGAATAGTTTGTAATTTGGAAAATAGATTTTCCGGAACGTTGTTGTATTGTACTGTAAAATACAAAGTCTTTTAATGATACCTTCTGGAAACAGAAGAACGGGAGACGTAGAAAATTTCATCTTCGAACTTCCATAAACAACTATTGTCTACTGCCTACTGTTTTACTATTTTCACCTTAATCCATCATATCATTTCCGTACTTATTATTATGATCTGCTGGACTTAAATTCGAACAAGATTAGCTACAATCTCTAACATGATTTTAGCACTCTTTGCAGAAACTATCAGTAAAGGAAATAGTTTATTCACCCCCTCTAAAGTCTATATCGATCCCCAACAAGATTGTCTCTTTTTATTTAACAAAATTAAAATTAAAGAACATTTATTTTTCTTTTTTCCTTTACAAAAGAGCTTGTGTGATATGATATAAACTCAATAGAGGTATCATCTCAAAAATATGTCTATTGAATGTTGTAATTTTTTCGAGTTTATAAATAATTCTTTATTAGTTTGATATATCAATGTGATATATTTATAACATTTCTGATCTCTTGAGAAGCCGATGTCTACGCCAACCACTCTACCGACAAAAAAACTAGAAATTTCATTAAATCAATAATTTTTTTGATATTATATTCAGTGAATGAAGAATCATTTTGAGTAAATTTTAATTGATTGTTGTTTATTTAATTCATTCAGACTTTATATTTAAATGTTATAGCAATAAATCACATAAAAATAATATATTATATGTTACAATATATATATATATATATATATATATATATATATATTATTAATTTAAATAATTGTACCAAAATCGAATTAATCGAACCGTTTTGACAGTAAATCGAACCGAAGGAAAATAGTTTGGATATCGGATTTTATATTTTTAACAAAAAAAACGAAATAAAAACTTGAAATCAAATCAAACCAACCAAATGAACATCCTACTTCAAATATCACAAATTAAATTGGAACATATTTTTGTTGTTGATGTTTTGCTTTAAATTTCTTTCAAAATTGAAATAAACTTTTAACATGATGTGAATAGTAAATAATACAGAGAAGAGTTTATGACTTTGAATGTTTTATTCGTTATTGGATACTTTTATCTATATGGTACATTTACAGAGTTAGAATACTCGATAACATGAAAAAATAAAAATCTTATCTCAGTAATCATCTACAACACTTTATCTATAATCTAACGACTAGGCTGCTATTATTTTTAAAAATAATACTTCAAAATTGCATGTTAAATCTTACCTTTTTAAGCTACTTAATTTAATATTCACACTCAAATACTTAATCTATGCCAACATGGACCGAACAAGACTCGAACGTAAGTAAATGTGTAATGTTATTTCAACATTAATTTTTACATCCTTAGGCGAAAATATTGTGTCCGATCAAATTAAATATGCATGCTCCATTTATTTTCCACTGTGCACTAATCACATTGGGGGAAGCCTATACTTACTAGTAGTATCCGTGTTGGTTTTCATTAATAATTATTGTTGAAGTTAATTTAATATTTATATTAAGATAAATTTGTATTTAAAATATTTATATTTAATTGTTATAATTTGTAAATTACTATAGGATAATGGTAATTTTTCACAAAAATTCACGTGAGACTGTATCACAAATCAATTTTGTGAAGCGGATTTCAACACAACCCGAATCACGAAAAGTATAAATTTTTATTGTAAAAACATTATTTTTTAGTTATGTAATGAAAAAAATATTTAGTAAAATGTTGATTTGAGTAAAAAAAAATTATTTTTTATGAATATGACAAAATTCTCCATTATATCTCATGTTCCAAATTTTGTTATACTTTACTCACACAAGTCTTTTTGAACGAAATAGTATAAATTAAAGCACTAAACACAATGTATAAATAAAATACAATTAATCAGAAACAAAACATTTTATTCATCTTCGTTTTAAAAATAAATCGAAAATAAATTGTATCTCAGGTACGATAAATGATTAAAATAATATCATGATGATTTTTAAAACTAAAAAAATAAAAGAGTTAATGTTTGTCTCTGATTTATTGTATTTTTGTTTACATAGTGTTTAATACGATTGTTTTTAATAATTCATTCAAATGAAATTAATATAATTGCTCGTGCGTAGAGGTCAACTCCATTAATTAAATTATCAATGCATGACCGATTGTTAACCTTTTATTTTATTTAATTATTACATTATCGAGTTCCTTATATATATATTATCATACATTAGATTTGTTGTCTTTATCCAGGCTTGGTGATAATCTAATGTTCTACTTCGATTGATGATTTCAAATTCATCGATTTTAAATGTATTCAAATATAATTTTATAGTTTTACATCGGAAACTTCAAATTTATCTCTTATATATTTATACAGTAGTTTTTATGTTAATTATGATGGATTTCATGTTCACTAAATAATATAAAAATTTATTTGACTTTGTGTAACTGATGTACCACCGTCAACGATTTGAGTAGATCTCCTGTGAGACGGTCGCACGAATCTTTATCTGTGAGACATGTAAACTCTACCAATTTTCACAATAAAAAGTAGTACTTAGCATAAAAAGTTATATTTTTTCATGGATGATCCAAATAAGATATCCGTCTTACAAAATACGACTAATGAGATCGTCTCACTCAAGTTTTTGTCCAACGATTTTCATGATTCATTTGTACGTTGTACGACACACATAGATTGCATAGTGATTCCAAAATAGGAAATAGATAGAAAGGGAATCAAATGGCATTTAAAAATTCTTTTCGTTGATCATCTTTGTCAATTCATTTTTTAAATAAATTTTTTTATGTTTTATAGATATACTTTCCAAATCGAAGTTTTATTTAGTATTTTAGACTATATGAACCATGGTTGACTTAGCTTTGTTGCCAAAAATGGGATGAGATAATATTTTAGTCAATAGTACACGCAAACACACAATGCATATACTTATTATATATAAATTCGTCTGATTTTATTATTTAAATTTAGAAATTCATCGAAGAGACAATCAGGACGAAAACGACCAGATTTGTATTTAGAAATATTTAATGATAATTATATAAAATAAGTCGTACGTTGACAAAAAAAAGAAAGAAATTCTACAAATGAAAATGTATATAATAAGTTGTATCTGGAGATTCATATTTTGTTCGAACTGTAATTTGTTCGATTAGGAGTCCGTGGCGATTATCATTTTGAGTACGCGTTGAGTCAACCTTTGCGCTTAACACATTAGCATGCAAACATTGTTCTTATTGTTCGGCCGAGAAAATATTGGTATGAGGAATCGAATTCGTGACCGTTTGATCTTGCATTCACGCAGAGGCGGAGCTAGAATTTTGATTCAGTGTAGGCTTCTACATTCAAAACAAAAGAAAAGTAAAAAAAATATATAAAATAAAAAAACCGAAAAACTGAACAAATTTGGACATATAAACAAAATTATTTCATATTTCATGGCAATATTTAATTCAAAATTTCAATTTGAAACGTAATATCTTATCGCAAACAAAATTATTTGCCTAAATCTATTTTAAATACCTAAGTAAGAAGCTCAATCTATAATGAAATTAGAAAAGTGACGAGCATGGTGACTGGACTGATATTTTTTCGGCCGTAAGCGTCATGAAGAAATGATTTGTGAATTGTGTAATTAGTCGAATTGCAAACAAAGTTAAAGAAAATGATTAAGGTAAGGACTTCTGTAGCAGATTATTTATAAAATTATTTTTTTGGCCCACTTATATATACTATTTTTTTTTGGCACAACAGCCCACACTGGGCCTGAATAAGATCCGTCCATGCATTCATGTACTCCACCAATTTAGACACCGTATGTATGTAGCTATGTTATAATATTATATGATATTTATTTAACATTAAGTACGTTATATACTTTTAATCCTAGCCCGACCAAGACCAGCAAGGCATACGGGATGACAATTTCAAATAATATATCGGAGCAATGATATCAAACAAATGGGTTTGATTTAAGCTGTAAATGGTAAAGGCAAACCGATAGCGCTGTAAGTTGATCAATCTATTGCATTAACACCAAATTTTGATTCTTTAAAAAAATTAAAATATCTCTGGACCAAAGGCATCATCCGACTGTTTGAAGATTGCACGACCACGAACTCGTGCCCGGGTTCGCACATGCGAGTGTGTTGTGCAACTCGCAAGCCGGATCCATGCGACCTTATGCACACTACATGCATGGAGGTGTCCGGCTATGACCACCAGTACTCTGTATACTTAAAATTTGCATACACAATCTTACACCGTGGCATGTCCACCGTTGCTACCATGGTTTGCTGTCAGCGGTCGCTGGAGATCGGAACGGATGCTACCGTTCTAGTTACAATGAAATTTCGCGGAACGGGTATTTTTAAAAAATATTATAAATATATAAAAATTTAAAATTTTGGAAAATATTTAGAAATATGAAAATTAAAATAAATATCATTTAAATAGATTATTTGATGTAAATAAGAAATTAAAATATTTTTAAAATTTTATTATCAATTTATTGAACACAATTTATATCGTCATTATATTTAAAATATTTCCAATCATATCAAAAATTAAATATACTATTTTTATTCTTGTTGCAGCTATACAAATCCTTTCCGTTCCGTGCCGTTCGCGTGTCCCGTTCCGTTCCGCCGTTAAATCCCCGTTTTCGGTATATGAAACGTCGATACAAGCCATAGACCTACACACCCCGGAACCTCGTCAAGGTTGCTTGCGTTCCAGCTCCGGAACGCCCGTTCCGGCCGTTCCATTCCCGTTTCGTCCAACCATGAGTTCAATCATCTTCTTCTCCATCAACAAAAACAAAATTCATGTCCATGTGAAAGTTGAAAATTCGGATTTCACGTTTCGCAAGGTCGTTCCGTTCCGCATCGTCGTTAAATCTCCGCTAAAAAGCCGAAGAACGACGCTACAAAACACTCACCGATTTGCCTTGGAACTTTGGAACGGCGGTCATCGTTCCAGTTCCGACACTGCCGTTCCGGCGAACCATTGCTACTGGGAACACACATATTAAATGGAAACTCTAACCTTGTAAGAATACAGAAAGCTAATACATATATTATATCCATGTTATGTTCACAGCTTCTTAGTTAATACCAGGATCACAGTGCACGTGTTGTATGTCTATACGATCTTTTTTTTTGTTGGTTTCGTCGAATTTTGTAATTACTTCTTGGAATATTATAGATTTGTAATTTATCGTGAAAGATAATAGTATTACCATTTATATTGGACACTCTAATTTAACAATCGACCAGAACCACATGACAAATTATCAATAATTATAGCTTTTCAAGGCTTATTGTACCCAAATTCAAAATTCCAAAAAGTAAGAATCCGATATTGAGATAATTATGGTATGAACTTGAACCAAACAAATGAGCAAATATTAGAATAAAAGTTTACGAGATTAAACGCATTCAACCTCAAGCCAGCGAGTTCAGATTGGATATCAAAGCCAGAGGGCTCCCGCGTCTTTGAGTGGAGGAACAAGTGCGCCACTGACATGCTGAGCCAAAATCGCTTCGATGCCGCCCAAGAATTTGCCTCCGACAAATACCACCAGGAAAGCAGGGGTGGAGCTATGTACTTATATATTCGGGCTTTAGCCCGGGTGGGTTTGGTCGACGCTGGGTGTGGGGGCACTGCCCCCACACCCAATCAATGGTCCAGATCATTTCATGGGGGGGGGGGAATTTTTTTAAAAAAAAAAAAAACCAAGGGCCAGAAAAATTCTGGCCCTTGGATCTGCCCCTGCAGGCACTGCCTGCAGGGGCAGGGTCGAATTTTCCGCCCGGGTGGCTCAAATTTTTTTTTAAAAAAATTTATATGTAAATTTTGTATAATTTTGGAATAATATGATACTAGCCCGGGTAGATCAATTTAAAAAATTAAAAGATTCTAGAGTTAAAATTCTAACCCGGACAGAGCTATATTTCTGGCTCCGCCCCTGCAGGAAAGGCTGATAATTACGGCGGAATCCGACACGGCCGGGATTTCGAAGATGGCGGGTGCAACACCGAGTCCAAAGAGCAGCTGCTTCACCACATGACATGTAACGATCATGGGTCATTAGGCTGAACCAAAATGGTCCTCGGCTCATACCCACGCACAACTACCGGACCATCCTAACAACCCATGACCAGTAGTGGTGCGTGGGTATAGACCGAGGCCCATGTTGGTTCAGCCTAATGGCTCATGATCGTTACATGACAAATGCAACACCCCGACGTTGAACACAATCACGGCATTGCCAGAAACCAACTCGCTGGTCACCCTCTCGTACGCGGCCGTGACGCTGACACTCCTGTGGAAAGTGGACGGCATATCCTTTGCCGATCGTATGCTTTGTATTAAATATTGGAGAACGGGGCCGATGGCAGAGATATGCAATACTCATGCAAATTGTTGTGCAGATATGGCCCAAAACTAGAAATTAATTAAATGCCGCAAAAACAGACATGTTATAGATATGGGGTCTTTTATCAAATTATAGCACATTTTATTATCATTTAACAATCTATCGTACTTTTTAAAAATTTATTAAAATATTGTTAAAAAATTTTTTTTTTTTTAAAAATAAAACTTGTACTCACCCGCCCATCCAAATGGAGGAGGAGCAAATTATTTTAAATTATTTCACCTCCCCCGCCTGTAGGGGGGGGGGGGGGGCGGAATTTAAATTCTCCCCCGCTTGTACGATAGGCGGGGGAGAGTTTTTTTAAAAATTTCCAAATGCCCGCCTATTGCAGTGGCTGGGCAAATTTAAATATTTTTAAAATAAAATTCTTCTATATATATATATACACGAGACTTCCATTTTTTCTTCAAAGATTTGTCACTTTTGTGTTCACGAAGTTCAATTCCATTTAGTATTCAAAGGTTTGTCACTTATATTGTGTTAAAACATTTGTCCGTGGATTTGATTTTTTTTTTCGTTTCAAATTTTTTTAATAAAATTTTGAATTTTAATAATTTTATAGCTTTCTATCTCTTCATTTATTTCAAGAAGTGTTGATATTGATATTATCGTGCTTATCTTATTAAAAGGTAATAATATTTCTGAGTGTTCTTAAAATTATTTGTATTCAATTAATTTATTTGATGGTTGTATTATATTAATTTGAATTTATGTTTAAAATTTTTTAATCTTAATTCGTTAAAATTATTATCTTAATTTTTGGTATGATATATTTATTTGTTAATTTGTTATCATAAATATTATTGAAGTGTTTTTATTTATTATGTTTACGTAAAAATGATATATTTGTTTATGGGATTTTAAAATGACCTTCTACACATGTATGTTTATGATCAAATTTAACTTTAAGTTAGTTTTTAAAACTAGCATTTAATTAAATTAAATTCCAATTATATCCTTTGAATCATTTTCATAATGACAGAGAACATGTTAAATTAAGTCAAATAAGAGGGATTATTTCCTATTATTATCATAATTAAATTTGGTATTAGATTAAATAACTAATCAAACTAACATATTAATTATGTTAATTGCTAAATATGTTAATTAGCTTTTTACATTGTTTTTATGAATACGGACGTTGTTAATATAAATAATCATTTTCACAACAAAAATTGATATATCATATTTGAAAAATTAGCGATATACCTCAATCAGGACTGATTGATGCCGAATATTTCTTCACTCCTTCAATTCACCGACGGAACAATAACTCGAGAAAGAATACTTATTATCAGATGCAAAACAAGAAAAATAACTTCAGACATATATAGAGAAACAATACATGAATTCTTTATTGCCTATATTTAAAAAAAATTAAAGACAACTCGTGATTCAAATAAATACAAAAACATTAATTATTCGACACAAATTGATGCGACATTGAAAGATATGATAAGATCCATCTTTTTGTACAGTAACGTTAAATCATTTTTTAGATAAAATAAAATATATTAATTTCGTCATTTTTCATTATCCACCAATAATTACACAAAAAAACAAAATTATAATATTTAAAACATAAACGAACACATCATAAAAAACAAAAGAACAGGCGCGGGAGGTGAAATATTTTGCTCCCCCCCCATTTGGAAGGGCGGGGGAGTAAAAGTTTTATTTTTTTAAAAAAAATTTTTTTTTACAATATTTTAAAAAATTTTAGAAAAGTACAGTAGATTGGTGATAGAATATTAAAAGTACTATAATTTGATAAAAGATCCTATAGATATGGGAACCGAAAAGGACAGGCAGATTCGAGTAATTTTAAATTTCCAAGAAAATTAAAAAGGTTGGAACTTACAATGTTTTGGGAGTGAAGCTGGTAATTTGTGTATGTCTCATTGTTCTTGAGCTCGTCGTCTTTTCTGCTGAAGCTATAGTTTTTTCTTGCATCATTTTGATGTTTAAAAAACTAATTCAATTTCTTTTTATATGTGATTTTCTTTAATATTAAACATTTTTTTTAATAGTGTGTATTCAATTTTAAAAATCAGACAATTCATGAAATTGGACTGACACGAAAACTGTTTAGCTATACTATGTAATTGAAATTTTCGAAGCTGGGCCTGTTTAATTACCTCCCTTCGACTTGGATTTCACCATTGAACCTTATTGATTAATTATTTCGGGGGGCCTTACCACATTTGAAGTTGCAATATTTCCTAACAACGTACTACCCCACGAACAAAGAGATTTCATCCCAATCAGGGAAAATTTATTATAATAACATTTCTTACTGATAAAAATAGAAAATGTTTCAAATTTTAAAAGATCTCAGCAATAACTATTTTTACACCAAAACGTCTCCTTATTATGAAAACAAGATAATAAACGTACCGTTTAAATTACGGATTTGGATTCTCTACTGTGTTGAAAACACAACATTTAGTGCTGTATTTTTTTTACACGAGATGATACACATGATCATCTTGTGGACATCACACCACACGAGGTAAATTTATAAAAAAAAAAGTTGTAAAATTAAACAAGATGATCATGTGATCATCTCGTGTAAAAAATGCACATCAATTGGTGATGTGTTTTCAACACAGTAGATTATCCAAATCCTTAAATTACATGATACAAATAATCCAACAACCAATAAAGAAAAAAAAAAACAAAATAAATAATTTTTATCTTTAAAAATCACTTCTTTAAAAACTTAATGAGATTTTTTTCCCAGAATACCGAAAATAGAACATTGTTTGACCATTTCATGTCCAATATAATCGATTAGAAGCTATGTTTATTAGTGCACATTTAATTGAGGGAGAGCTCCAATCAACCAAATTCAAGACTTTATTTAATAGATGGCGAGATGAAATTAATATATAGTTAGAAACATCAAGCATTATTAATTGTGGACCAAATTAGTATATAGGCAAAAACTTGTGTGAGACGCTCTCACGGATCATATTTTGTGAGACAGATCTTTATTTGGGTCATCCATAAAAAATATTACTTTTTATGCTAAGAATATTACTTTTTATTGTTAATATCGATAGGGTTGACCCGTTTTATAGATTATGATCCGTAAGACGGTCTCACATAAGACCCACTCTTGTATATATCACAATAGATATGAATTTTATTGGCATTGATTTATAAAGATTCTGCAATTCAATTTTTTCACTCCTCAATTATCCGCATTGGGAAAATTTACTATAAATTTCTAGGACAATGTTAGTAATTTCAGACAAAAAATTGACTAAAACTAAAAAAAATCAAACAAAAATTTAAAATACGTAACATATTCCTCCTCTTTCCACATTCTTATAGAAAACTCTCCTCTAGATTAGGATTTCCCCCGGCTAAGAGAAAGGGCTTAGAAAGCTATATGATTCATCATGCTATTGCTATGTGTTTACATACAACTACATTGATCTTAGTAAAAGGTGCTTTAGATGCACGCGATTTCAAGTTAATACCAGATAAAAAAGATTTTGGTTATAGTTTTCCATGCGATGGCCCAGGGACGAAGGGGTACTTACTTGATTTGCCAACTTTGAGTTTTAGTTAATAGAGCGATCAAAATATATATTTAGATCTCGTGCAATTTAAAAGTTTGTTATCCTATAATTGTATCCAACTAGCAAATTAATTATCCGTTATTGGGAGAAGTATATAATGAATAAACCAAAAAAATGGGCGAAAAGAAACCCATTTAATCACACTAAAGCCAGCCAGATGCCATTGCTCAAACAAAACTTTACAAAATGATCTGTGTGGCTTATTAATTTATTTGGTAATTTGATGAAGATCAAGACACACAAACTACACCCTTGGAAGCTAGCACTGTTCCCGTACAAGAAGGTAAATGGAAAATAAGCACATACCGCGCTCGCGCGACGACTGGAGATCGATCAGAGCCAGAGGGCCCCCGCGTCTTTAAGTAGAGGAACGAGTGCTCCTCTGATATGGTGAGCCAACACCGCTTCGATGCCACCCAAGAATTTGCCTCCGACAAAAACCACCGGGAAACGATTACTATTGTCGGTGCCCCCACGTATACTGCGGAAAATGGCAGCGTTGATATCTTTGTCCGACGTATCGTTGGCGAGTTCGACTATGGCAGGTCCGACACCTAGTCCAAAGAGCAGCTGCTTCACCGCGTGACAGATGCAACACCCCCTGACGGTGAACACTACCACCGCATTGCCGGAAACCAACTCGCTCACCCTCTCGGACGCCGCACCAGATTGTCCGTGACCAATGCTCATGTTGAACGTGGATGGTTGCATGCTACGTATCCAATGAAAAATACCTCCAAGGGCATTAATAATGCAAACTTGCAAATATGTGGACCAAAACTCGAAATTAAATGGCACAAGAAAATGTGGGTGGTGGAAAATAGAAACTAAAAGAACAGGCAACGTTCGTCGTCGGAACCTAATTGTTTCTAAAAAAACGTTTTGATTGTTTTGATGATATTTTTTCCTAAATACTGACATTGAAGAATTACATAAAAATAAATAAAAAGACTAATCATATAATACCTTTTGAATAATGATATCCCGGGATGTCCCGAGCCATGCATAGTGACCGGGCCATGGATAAATCCAGGCCAAGAGAGCGAAGATCTGCACAGAAGCCCGGATCTCAAGCAACCCGGGACATTGAGGGGATAGCTCAAGGACATGGAGAATCTATGGAGATAGTTCATCAGAAGGCCGGGCCAGTGAACGTCCGGGACACCTTTTCCCCAAGCTCTCGTACAAGTTCCCGGTAACTTTCTACCCAGGCCACCTCGATATGAGCACCGCACTCGAGTATACTAGCAGAATAGGATGTGGACGACTGTCCCATCTCTGACACCATATCGATGAGTTGACAAAATCAGATGGGCTGGATGTGACCAGTATGAGATTTGACATGTTAGAATATAGTGTGTGCTCAGCCGTCCTGCTATAATTAGTAGGTAGCACGGAGAACGATCTCATCATTACTTCTCCTACTATAAATATCAGGTTCTCTCTTTATATTTAGATTCATTCACACAAATATCACAACCATCACTTGGTTACATTGGTTTCTAGCTTGAGTCCATCACTGACTTAAGCATCGAAGTGGCCACACCGGACACCCCTCCGGCGCCCATTCACATGGTTATCTCCTTGAGTGCAGGGCATCTTATTCGTCCAGGAAATCAGCTTCTGGTTGGGATACACCTTGCTCAGTTTCCTTCATCATCTTGATAGCAGATCCGATTGAGCACCCGACCCGGCTCTTCCATTTCACCCGGATCGCATCAAATAATATTATAGTTTAACACAAATATAGTACATCATATAATTAATTTGTTTACCCATATTTAATATGGAGGATGCTCGATCGGATAAATGAGATAAGCGATAGGGTAATTTACCGAGCAGAGTAATACTCCTTACTTGCGAGTGCTAGCGGCCTGGTGGAGGGAGCCCGTGCTTGATGATCTTCTCACTTGAAAAACAAATAACGTTAGTGGAGTGTCTGAAGAGTTTCCCATATGACCACTCAGATACTCAAGTCAGTCAATTATTCACGCAAATGAAATGTGAGTGTTATATAGTGAGTGTTTGCGAGTAATGAAAAGTAAACTCCCTGATTTTACCTCGACTGGAGGTATTTGTAGTGTAACACCTTTGTCACAAATCTTAAAAATTAAAGATTTAAAATGAGTTTATAATAGGTTTACAATGGACTTCTATAGCAACTTGAGTTAATCATTTTCGTAAAACGAGGACGAATACAAAGTAGTTACTATAGGAGCACATTGTTCAGTCACATAGTCACAGGCCCGATCACATAGCGTGACATGTAGAGTACTAGAATGGTTGACCACTCCGAAATGCTCATATAGTGGCCATGATGTGAGGACATGACTCACATTTTGACTTCAGCATGATCTGATAACGTAAAGAGGAACAAACCCCTTGATTATTAATGGATAGGGTCCACGATTCAGTGACTTGGTCTTCCTGTGTCATCCGGTTGATGTTATAGGCTCGGGCTTGTATAAGTTGGTAGTTGTCTGACAAGCTTATTGAGTTGGTGCATATTCAAGATTATTCAAAAAACATAGTAAGTAGTTAATATCCATTATTTATTTATTATGGTGATTGATTTTAAAAATTAATTTTTAAGCTAAAAATAATAAGCATGACATAACATATAAAAAAGAAGAATTTAAAATCACTAGATTTTGAAAAAAAAAATTAGAAAAAAAAAATTTAAACAAAAATAACTATTAATTTTTCAGTGTCTCTGTTCTATTTATGGGAAATATAAATTTATTTATTATATTTTACTAATTAAGTTCTAAAAGACAGTGATATTTACACTTTATATTTTATTAGGAGTGCGTCTCACGTGAGATCATATCACGGATCTTAAATCTTTGAGACGGGTCAGCACTACCGATATTCACAATAAAAAGTAATACTCTTAGCATAAAAATTAATACTTTTTCATGGATGACCCAAATAAGATATATGTCTCACAAATACGACCCGTGAGACCGTCTAACGCAAATTTTTGTTTTTTATCAGTCACACTCCACTATTATTATTTTTACTCTACAAGTTGACAAAAGTACCCCTTAGTTATTTAAATTATTAGAATACTAATAGTATATATTTTGCTAGATAATTAAAATCAGGTACTAACTTGTTTTAAATAATTTTGTTGTTGAAATAGAATACATAATTGATAAATTTTACAAAATATCTGAGATATTAAAAATATAAAAAATAAAAATGGATTGTGAATAGTAAAAATGTAAAATGTGAAGTGTAAATATCTGTCAAGTTCTAAATAACTTATTTTAAGCGGTCGAAATTAAAACTACCAGATAACTTATTACGGAAAAAAGAGCAAAGGGGTACAATTGTCAAAATATATTAGAAAAAATAAAAGCGCTGATGCATTTAACTTAAATTGTACTGTAAATATAATTTCTTATAGAGACGAATCTACAACTTTGGTGAATTATTCGATACACAAGAACCACAACGGACAAATGCTAATGCATGGAGAGATGTTATAGCAAATCAAATGTGGAGCGATGTTGATCATATTGTCAATATAAGTTAGATTTTATTTCATAAACTATTGTTGAAATTTTATCAAATTGTCATACTATTTTGATTTTTTAATTTAATATTCACAAAAATAAATTGTTATATATTCTAAATTTTTTGATTAATTAATAATTTATGTTGAATTGGTTAGGATCGAGAAGTTCAATTTTGAGTTCTAAATTGACTAGTGATTCATTATTTGTTTTCACAAATAAAATCTATTTACATTTTAAATAAATTTTATTTACATTAATAATAATAATAATATTTCAAATGAAGAGTCTAGATTGAATATACCCCCATAAAAATATTACAAGAGTCATGGATTTTCATATGAAAAAGTTAACAGAAGTCTACAAAAGTCTTGCAAAAAGTCTACAGGAGTCTATGGAATTCTGTTTAGAAATCTGTGAGATTCTACAAATGTCTGTCAAATCCACAAAAGTCTCTTATTAAAAAAAGTCATTAAAAGTCGTTAAATCTCTAGGTTGAATACACCCATGTACAAATTTGATATATGGATTAAAAAAATATAAAAAAGAAAATAAGATGCAGGAATTGAACATATGACTTGATGAGAAACAAAGACTTTATCTGCTAAGTTATGGATAACTTGCATTAAATTTTTAATAGTTCATTAATATATATAATTATTAGACCAAACGAAGACACTAAAAGTATTTATTCTAAGTTTCTCAAACTTAATGATATATAATATATTTTAAATATATAAAATACTATTTTATTAAAGTCCAGTTCTATTATAACTAACTTGGAAATTTTATTTAAAATTCAAGTTATGTCCTCATTGCAACTTTGTTAAGATATGAAATTTTGGTGTATGAAGTTGTAATCAACCGCTTATTCTTTAGATTACAGCGAGAATGAACCGGTTCATTTCAGAGACTCACTTATGGCTAAACGACATTCTCTGACCGGATTGAATGCATTCAAATTCTCGAAGTCAACGATCTCACATCAATTCCAAGGAAGATGTGCATTTATCTCTCCTTCCCAGAAAGGACGTTCAGAGACAGTTTTCATGACCTGATGCTATAAGCACAGTTGCCTAAAGGAGTAAACCTCAAATAAAGAGCTTCAAATTTATGTCAAGCAAAAGGAAGATTAAATGCGAACATTTATTGCTCATAAATAAGAAAGTGACTTATCTGATTCAGAAGCTCAGGTTTACGCTAACTGTACTTTCTGACCGTTAAATCATACGGCTATATCATCTGGGAGGAATGCAAGTTAAACTCAAGCAAGGCACATAACTCATACATCTATTGAGAAAGTTTCTCAGCTTGCCTTCACAGAGATCTCAGAGCGCTTTCATAGTCTACATTTGTATCATCGCTCATTTGCACGCAGCTCCACAGACACAAATTTGATCATTCAAGGATCTTTTCGTGCTACCAAAAACAATCTACTATTTTATCAATAACCTGTGGTTATTTGATTAAAGATTGGAAGTCTGGTGAACTGAGGGTTCTTAAAATTCCAGAAGTATAAAGTGATCACTAGGAGTTCCAATGCAGGCAGTGAAATAAGTCCTGGTTGGATTGGGCTGTTACAAACAATTTGTAAAGTCAAAGTCTTTTAGTTTCCTTCCTAACAAAGGAAGAAGGAGTGACGTGGGAGTATTCAATCTCCGAACATCTATAAAAAACTCTGTGTCTTTTACTTCGTACAAACTGTCATGTGTTATTCAATCATGTTGCTTAGTTCATCATACCTCTAGGAGTATCTGTCGAAAAATTTGAACTGTTTCCGCACACTTTAGTAGTTCACATCTTTCGACCGTTTGAGAAAGAATTTTTCGAACCGCCTGAAAACGGTTGAAAATATAGTTTTAAATAAGAAAACTTGAAAGAGTTCATTCACCCCTCCCCCCTCTTAACTCTTTCCCGAGCCCTACAAACTTTATCGGTAACAAATTTTCCCTATAAAATAACATCTTTTAAAAATCGTTCCCTACTATTTTCAACCATAAAAGATAGATAGCTAGTAAATTATTGTTGAAATTATGTCATAAATAAATCAACATCTTTTAAAATTATTTTAATTTATTTCTACACTAAAAATAATTTAGATGTACAAAAGAACATTAGTATATATCATATTCCATTATTTTATGATATTTAAAAAATTATTTGAATTTATTTAGTATATAATATATATATTTATAGTTTTGATATTTTGTTCATATCAGTCGTACTTAACTCTGTGTCAATAAGACAATAACTGCTGTAATATTTATTTAATAAATATATAATTTTGATATATTTTATTTAGACGACTTAATTTTTTTTTAAGGTGGGCCCGTTTATAAGCTTTCCGTCGACTAAGGAAATGTTAAATTTCAGCATTTAATCTTATTATTTATTTCGGGGCCCTTACTCAACAACGTAAGAAGCGTTCAGATAACAATAATGAACAAAGAAATTTAAAATTATGCTAAAAAAAGAGGAAATTAAATTATAATACTTCTGACGGATAAAAATATATTTTATTTTTAATTATATATAAAATATTTAATTTAAGCATTATAAATATATGACTGAGGACTTTAATTTATGGAAGCGTCGGCCACTAGTTTGATTTTATTTTCGGAAACCCATTTTTATATTTTAAAAATTATAATCCAAATATTAATATCTCATTTTTCTTTTTTTTTTTTCAAAATATAAATTATGATTTTTTTTTATAATTATAAATCTAAATTATTTCATTTCATTCAACTTGTCTAAACTTGTCGAAATACTAAATATATTATGTTTTAGTAAAACAAATATTTTATAAAACAAATATTTTATTTAGATAATTCATATATAAATATTATTTTTTTATTTAAAATTATATTAGTTTTTATTTAAAACATTTTGGACCATTAGTTTCATCCCCAATAGAATTAATTGCCGTATGTGTTGTGGCCAGCAATCAAACATTTACTCGCAATTTTATCTATTTATTATTTATTTCACATTAATTAAAGGTACATAATCTAAAATCACAATATTATCTTAATTTATTTATATATACAAATTATTGAAAAAGACACAAATACAATTTAATCATTTTATTCCATATATAATCAATCAAACCAAACATATTATTATTTATTCTATTCTATTCTATTACATATCATACTGGAATATCTTAATAATCACAATATTATTAATTTATCTATACTATTCTATCATTTCTCAGCGATCCGACTAAAGAACCCTAAAACTAACCCCCTGATCGGTAGTCGGAAAAGGAACGTCCGACGAAATTTAATTTCGGGATCTGTATTTAGTAGCTATAAATCACTGTTCAATGCACATTCTTAATTTAATTGTGGGAAAGCTCCATTCAACCAAACTGCCTAATCTTTAGCTGTGGACCAAACGGCAAATTCACATGTCGTCCAAATTCCAATCAGTCCGATCTAACTGTACGAGGTGAAAGAGATCGTTTTCGAACACAAATTTTCATGTGCATGTGGTCGATCCACGTTCATGCATGTTACTTAACTTTCTACTAGCATAAGAAAAAAAGAAAACATTAGCTATTCATATATAGATCAAGAAAATACTCTGTTCCCTTTTTCAAAGAAAAAAGGATATGGATATTATATGATCTTATGATCGGTTTAATTCAATGGTCAATTTTAAGAGAGATGACTAATTCGATATGATTTATAAGAAAATATATTTTTTATGCTAAAAACATTACTTTTTCATTTAAGTTTGAATTAGTTTGAATTAGATCGACCTTTCTCACGAAAAAATATCGACGAGACCGTCTCGTAAGATTATGGAACAAATTTTTTTGTCCATTAAATATGATCGTGTCCCTACACACTTTTTACAAGTCAATATCGTGTGTGTGTGTGTGTGTGTTTTGACTTATTGAGCAATGTTTCAAATTTTATTGGCATTGCTTTCGCTAGTCAGAGGGAAAGTACCGTGTAAAACACGAAGTTTACGGAGGTTTGAAAAATCAAATTTTTTTTCACTCCTCGATTCTCCTTGTTGGGAAAAATTTTACTATACATTGATAGAGTAATAATAGAATATCGATGATATCAGAATTTTGTAGCGTCGTAAAATCCTCAAGTTTTTTTTATATTTTCGGTCGATCTAGGTTAGGATGTCTCAGATTTCGTAGGGTTCGATCCGACGAGCGAAAAATCTTCAAGTTCTTGACATTAATTTTTAATTATATCTAGAATCTTTAAGCATTTATGTTCTCTCTATTTTTTATAATGCTTAAAGATTTTAGATATAATTAAAAATTTAAAATATTTTTATCCGTCAGAAGTATTATAATTTAAGTTCCTTTTTTTCAGCATAATTTTCTGTTTTAGATTAAATTTATTTGTTCACTATACAATATTGTTATAGGCATGCTTCTTAGGTTGTTAAGGGCCCCGAAATAAATAATAATATTAAATGCTGAAATTTAAAATTTCCTTGAGCGACGGAAAGCTTCTAAATAGGCACACCTTCAAAAAAATCTGAGTTCATAAAACCTAACAATTTTCATCCTCAGACGTAATAAAACATATAAAAATTATATATTTATTAAATGAATATTATCTCAATTATAGTTTTTATAATGCTTAAAGATTTATATATATAAAATACAAAATAAATAAATTTAAATAGTTTTTTAAATATCATAAAATAATGAACAGTTGTGAAGGCACCGTTTTTCCTCCCCGTGGGTAAGACGGTCTAATGATTCATTTGATTATTATATAGTTAAATGTAGATAGTCAACGAGATCAGTAAATACGATAGAATAAATGAAAATTCGAAAGAAAAATCTTTTTATTGTTGTGAAAAAGTTAAAATTTATGGTAAAAAGTAAAAATCTCAAACTCTCGAAATTTATCAAACTACACACTTTATAATATTTTTCTATCTACTCAATTGTGTTTTTCTTAACAAATGAGAGATCTATTTATAGGAAATCTGTATAAATAGTCCAAAAATAAAATACATCATTACCTACATCATCACACACTAATTTTCAATATTTACAACTCTTATTTTCAACATTCAAATATTCAACACACATATTTTAAATATTATTTTTCAACACTCACCCTTGTGATGATGATCATAATGATTGTCTTCATTACGTGTTTTTATACTGTCTCGTTAAAAACCTTACTAGGAAAAACCCATTGGGATAAAAATCATAGCAAGGGAAAAAGAGTGCAGTCACGTAAACTCCCCCTCATGTTGACACGAACAATTCTTCACAAATTTCGTAGATTGCGCATCCCAATATTATGTGCTTTCTGAATATTGACGTAGGAAGTGCCTTTGTGAAGAGATCTGATGAGTTTTCACTTGATTGAATGTGACGAACATCAATATATTTATTCTTCTCAAGCTCCTTGGTGAATGCGAAGAACTTAGGAGGAATATGTTTAGTTCTGTCGCTTTTTATGTATCCTTCTTTCATTTGAGCAACACATGCAACATTATCTTCATATAGTATCACAGGCTTCTCGTCGAATGATAATCCGCATGAGATTTGGATATGTTGGGTCATTGATTTTAACCACACACATTCACGACTTGGTTCATGTAGTGCCATAATCTCGGCATGATTTGATGAAGTTGTTACGAGCGTTTGTTTCTGTGAACGCCAAGAAATTGCAGTGCCTCCACGAGTAAAAACATATTCAGTTTGGGAACGTGCCTTATGTGGATCAGATAAGTATCCAGCATCGGCATAACCAATTATACTTGGATTAGCATCTTTTGAATATAAAAGTCCCAAGTCTGTCGTTCCTCGTAGATAACGAAATATATGTTTAATTCCGTTCCAGTGTCTCTTTGTTGGATATGTGCTAAATATTGCCAACAAATTTACGGCAAAAAATATATCAGGCCTTGTACAATTTGTAAGATACATAAGGGCACCGATAGCACTTAGATATGGTACTTCTGGACCAAGAATATCTTCATCTTCTTCACATGGTCGGAATGGATCCTTTTCTATGTTTAATGATCTAACAACCATTGGAGTACTTAAAGGATTTTATTTATCCATATTAAAACGTTTAAGGATCTTTTCTGTATAATTTGTCTGATGAACAAACATTCCACATTCTTTTTGTTCAATTTGTAAACCTAGACAATACTTGGTTTTTCAAAGATCCTTCATTTCAAATTCTTCCTTCAAGTATGACACAACTTCTTGAATTTTCTTATTCGTTCCAATGATGTTTAAATCATCAACATATACAGCAATAATTACGCATCCGGATGTTGTTTTCTTAATGAAAACACAAGGGCATATTGAATTATTTACATATCCCTTTTTCATCAAGTGATCACTTAGTCGATTATACCACATTCGACCGAATTGCTTTAACCCATATAATGATCTTTGTAATTTCACAGAATAACATTCTCTGGGTTTTGAACTTTGTGCTTCAGGCATCTTAAATCCTTCAGGGATTTTCATATATATATTACTATCAAGTGATCCATATAAGTAAGCTGTAACAACATCCATAAGACGCATTTCTAAATTTTCACATATTGCCAAGCTAATGAAATACCGAAACGTAATTGCATCCATCACGGGAGAATACGTTTCTTCATAATCAATTCCAGGTCTTTGAGAAAAACCTTGTGCAACAAGACGAGCTTTATATCTTACTATTTCATTTTTCTCATTTCGCTTTCGAATAAAAACTCATTTGTATCCAACAGGTTTTACACCTTCAGGTGTAAGGACTATAGGTCCAAAAACATTACGTTTATTTAGCGAATCCAATTCAACCTGGATGGCTTCTTTCCATTTTATCCAATCCTGCCGATTTTTACATTCACCAAAGATTTTGGTTCATGATCTTCATTATCATTTATGATGTCGATTGCCACATTATAAGAAAATATATCTTCAATTTCTTCTATATCTTTTCGGTTCCATATTTTTCCAGTATTAATGTAATTGATAAAGATTTCATGATTCCCGTCAGTTTGTGGTTCTGACCGAACATTTTCATCATCATGTGTTTCTTCAGGAACATCATTCTCTATTTTGTGATCATCATGTGTTTCTTCAAGAACATCATTTTTTATTTTGTGATCATCGTGTTTCTCTATGAATTTTCTTTTTCGAGGATTTTTATCCTTGGAACCTACTGCCCTTCCACGCTTCAGGCGTTTAATGACATCATGAGTATCTTCAATTTGTTTCTTTGGAATTTCAATTCGAGCAGGGGCATTTGCAGCATATATATATGATTTAGTTACCCCTTTTGTGTCTGCAAATGCATCTGGTATTTGGTTTGCTATTCTTTGCAAGTGTACAATTTGCTGTACATCTTTTTCACATTGTATTGTTCTTGGATCCAGATGTAACAATGATGATACATACCATGTAATTTCCTTTTCGGTATGTTTCTGTTCTCCGCCTAACATTGGGAAGATTTCCTCATTAAAATGACAATCAGCAAAACGTGCTGTGAACACGTCGCCTGTCTGAGGTTCAAGATATCGAATGATTGATGGACTATCATAACCGATATAAATTTCAACCTTTCTTTGATGTCCCATTTTCTTTCGTTGTGGTGGTGTAATAGGCACATACACCATACATCCAAAAATTCTCAGATGAGAAATGTCTGGTTCTTTATTAAATGCAAGCTGCAATGGGGAGTATTTATGATATGCACTTGGTCTGATGTGAATTAATGAAGCAGCATGTAAAATTGCATGTCCCCATATTAAAATAGGTAGCTTTGTTTTCATAATCATTGGTCTAGTAATCAGTTGCAGACGTTTAATCAATGATTCAGCCAATCCATTTTGTGTATGTACATGAGCAACATGTTGCTCAACAATGATTCCCATATACATACAATAATCATTGAAAGTTTGGGAAGTAAATTCACCAGCATTATCAAGTCTAATTTTCTTGATTGTATAATCGGGAAATTGATTCCTAAATTTTATTATTTGAGCAAGTAATCTTGCAAATGCAACATTTCGAGTTGACAATAAACATACATGTGACCATCTGCTGGAGGCATCAATCAATACCATAAAGTATCTGAATGGTCCACATGGTGGATGAATTGGTCCAAAAATATCACCCTGAATACGTTCAAGAAACATTGGTGATTCAGTTTGGATTTTGACTGGTGATGGTCTTATAACAAGTTTTCCAAGAGAACATGCTTTACATTGAAACTTATTATTCTGAAAGATCTTCTGGTCTTTCAACGGATGACCATGTATATTTTCTATAATTCTTCGCATCATTGTTGAACCACGATGTCCCAATCGATCATGCCAATTGGTTAATATTGAAGAATTATCAACTATCATGTTTGATTCAATGAGACTTATATGTGTATAATGCAATCCAGTAGGGAGCATTGGTAGTTTTTCAATCACATATTTCTTTCCTGATTTATATGTGATAAGACACATATATTTCTCATTCTCTTCTTTCATTATTTGAGTATCAAACCCATGGGAATATATATCATTAAAACTCAACAAATTTCTTTTCGATTGTGGTGAATATAAAGCATCATTGATAAAAAAATTTGTACCATTAGGTAACAAAAATTGTGCTTTACCACATCCTTTAATCAAGTCTACAGGACCTGATATTGTATTCATCGTTGTTTTTGTTGGTTTTAGTTCCAAAAAATATCTTTTATCTCGGAGGATAGTGTGCGTTGTACCACTATAGGGTATGCAAACTTCAGCTTTGCTCATAACATTTTTCATATTTGAACTTCAAAAAAATATGCAATGAAATAAAATTACTGACAATAAATATATAAATATAACACATATCATAATTATACAATGAAATATTATTATATGAATACATGAAAAATAAATTATTGTACATTTATATTCTACCATTATATTGTTCATTTTCAGAGAAATCATTGAGAAAATCTGCAGCATCAATATTGTTCATTTCTATCCCACCAAATGAACAATATCCCACCAACATATTGATCATTTCCAGAGAAATTATTCATAAAATCACCAGCATCAAAATGAGTTGAATAACTCAAACGGTCACTGCGTTCAATGAAGTTGGTCTCCTTTTCTTTCTACTTTAATGATTCTTTATAAAGTTTGCAAAGATGCTCAGGGGCTCGACAAATACGGGACCAATGTCCTAGAGTACCACATCTGAAAAAAGAACTTTCATATCTTTTTGAGTGATTCTCATCAACACTTGTATTCTCATTATGCCTTTTCTGTGGATGGTTTGTGACGCTCTTTTGAGATGAGTTATAAAAATAACTATCTCTATTGTTTTCAAAACCACGGCCTCGACCACAACCACGGCCAATTCCACGTCCACGTCCACGACCTCGACCTCGACCAAAATATTGTCTTTGAATTTGATTTTGGTTTCGAGGTTTAAATTCATTTTTACTTACAGCATTTACTTCTGGAAATGATGTTGATTCAGTGGGTCGGGACTGATGATTTCTCATTAATAGCTCGTTATTATTTTCCGCCACAAGAAGACAGGCGATGAGTTCAGAATATCTCGCAAATCCACGTACTCTATATTGTTGCTGTAGAGTAATGAAACGTGGAAAATGTTTTTTCAAGCATTTCCGATTCTGTGACCTCATGTCCACAAAAGTTTAGCTGCGAGATTATTTGATACATCGCTGAATTGTAATCACCGACTTTCTTAAAATCTTGGAATCTTAACATATTCCATTCATCACGGGCGGTCGGAAGTATAACTTCCCTTATAAGTTCAAATCTTTCTTTCAATCTTTTCCTCAAAGCCATGTGATCTTTTTCAATTAAATATTCACATTTCAATCCATCGTCGAGATGTCGACGCAAAAATATAATGGCTTTTGCCTTTTCTTGTGATGTCGATATGCCATTTTCTTTTATGGTCTCACTTAGACCCAATGACTCAAGATGCATTTCTACATCGAGAGTCCATGGAATATAATTTTTTCCCGTGATGTCGAGCGCAACAAATTCGAGCTTTTTTAAATTTGACATGGTGGTACTAAAAAAAATTACGATGCATTTTATTAGTTAATGAATATTGCAATACAAAGTAATGGATAAACAACAAGTACAAGCATTTGTAAAAATAAAGAAAACACACGAGGAGGATATTCTCCGATAAATAAAAGATTCGTGAGTATGATAACCAAAATAATTAAAAATAACCTTGAGAAAACCATTTTCTTTTTTCTTCGAAAATTTTAATGAAGAATAATTTTTAGAGAAGAAGAGAAAGTTGAAGTGATTGAATGTGTTTATGAGATCATATTTATAGGGCAAAAACTAGCCGTTTTTTACCGTTGGTGTACAAAAAAATAAAGGTATGTATTTGTATAATTTTATGGTAATAATATGATGTATATAATATTAGACATGTTTAAATAATTATGTATATCATATCATATTATTATAATGATGTCCCATAAGTTATTTTATTTAAAAATCTTGTAGGCTTTTATACTTGTCGTACCCCTTACCGGGAGTGTGGGATGTCGTCTTAACATCCTCCCAGGATTTATAACAAGTTTTTGAAAAATTTATTTGTTTATTTCTAATAATAACATTATATTATATATTAAATATATACACAAAAATAAATAACAGTAAAATAAATATTAATTTTTTTGTTACATTTTTCTTCTGTTTGGAGCTTGGAAAAGTATGAAGGACTTTTAGAGCTTCGTGCTGATAACGTGTTGTGAAAAAATTAAAAATTTATGGTAAAAAGTAAAAATCTCAAACTCTCGAAATTTATTAAACTACACACTTTATAATATTTTTCTCTCTACTCAATTGTGTTTTTCTTCACAAATGAGAGATCTATTTATAGGAAATCTTTACAAATAATCAAAAAATAAAATACATCATTACCTACATCATCACACACTAATTTTCAATATTTACAACTCTTATTTTCAACATTCAAATATTCAACATTCAAATATTCAATACACACATTTTAAATATTATTTTTCAACATCTATGTCTTTCTTTCTTCCACTTGGAAAGTAATTTACCAGAAAACTTTTATTTTACAAATTTTTTGTGATAACCAGCTTCAATCTTAGGTCTTATCCACTGCCTAAGTTGAAACTCCTAGTAAATTTTACAGGGGTTGTGATAAGTGCAATTTTTGCACTTAATTTACATTAGAATCCATTATGAATTATGCGTGTTTCGAACATGATTATGCGTTTTTTGGTTTGTTTTTGTTGTCATTTCAGGAATGGTGAAAATAGCGATCACGAAGCCAAGTGAACCAAGAAAATAATGAATTGCCATAACCTCGGACAGTGGCTCTCGCGCCCCAGCGCGACATCCCGCGCGATCGCGCGTACTGACATGCAAGGCACCAAACAGAACACATCGCGCCACCACGCGACATCTCGCGCCATCGCGCGGACTCCCCATCACACCACTTGCAGAACACCTCGTGCCATCGCGCGACATCACGCGCGACCGCGCGCCCACTCAACTTCACACTCGACAGCACACAACGCGCCCCAGCGCCAGTGCTCGCGCTATAGCGCGCACCGCGATCCAGATTTTTTATAAAAGGGCCGCGCGAATTAGGTCAGGGGGAGAGAGCCGTGTGGGAGGAACTCAGACGAAATTACACCATCTTGGGGAGAAAAGCAAGCGAGAGCGGAGCGCTGGCACGAGATAACGACTCAGAGTACGAAGAACGGTCGCAAATACGAAGACGACGCATCTGGACACAGAGACGACACTTCGGATTTGTTACTCTTTCTCTTGTTTCTTTGTTTTCGTGTGTAACGATGTTTAGTTCTACGAACATGTCTTGTTTTCCCTTGGCTTTCGTGATGAACTAATTCCATTTTCTAGAGATTGACGTAGTCGATGTCGAACCTATGTTATTGACGTTTTGATATTGCATTGAATTGTTTCATCGTGTTTATTTGTGATTTCCTGTATTTAATGCTTTTGGATTATTGGCCATAATTCGACTGATAAAATAATTGAGATCTAACACTCGAGAGAGGTGATCGAAATTAGGAAAAAGGGAAATTACATCGCTAGTTGTTTATAACGTGCAAAAGACGTATAACCCTTGCGAATCTTTGATAAGAACCTTGTGTGCATTTATTACGTGTTGCATGATTTTGAATAGACATATTAAAATCGGTAATAGGTAATACATTTCTATTTAGCACTCGACAGAGGGAATAGAAAATATTGTGAGTTCTTGGTTAATAAATATGGTGCAATTTAATATAATGTTAGTCATGGTTAATTTAGCATAGGGGAGACTCGACGAAATCATATCTCTAGATTGTTTTACTCACCGAATTTCAACCGCTTGATAAGATTTCTATAATTTGTTATTTTATTTGAATTAAGTATAAACCATCTTCTTGATTGTTCTAAATAAATTTTATCTATGTCAATTACGGTATTTAATATAAAGTTTAATTAATTACTCCTCGTGGGATCGATATCTGTACTCATACAGTACTACTAAACTTGACACCGTATACTTGCGGTAGTGAAAACACGCAACAAGTTTTTGGCGCCGTTGTCGGGGAGTAAACTATTTAATTGCATATTAATATCGTTACTAAGTAGTCTTGACTTTAATTTAGACTTTATTTTATTTATTTATTTTGTTACGTTATAATCTTTTCTGTTTTGCAGTGTATGCTAAGATCGCACAGCCCTGATTTGCTTATCTTTGATCCGGAGATCGAAAGAACTGCGAGAAGACTAAGAAAAGCGAGAAGGGAAGAAATCCAAACAATGGCTGAAAACAGAGAGGACGCAAGATATAACCCGCCAGAGGCTATACCGATCAGAGATCACTTCAGACCAGTGATCAATACACATTATTCTGGCATTGCTCGGGGGACCATAAATGCCAACAATTTCGAGCTGAAGCCTGCCTTGATCAATATGGTTCAACAAAACCAGTTCGCTGGAACTGCTACTTCAGATCCTCATGTTCACCTGAGAACCTTCTTGGAGATCACGGATACGGTAAAAATTAATAATGTTTCTGATGATATTATTAGATTGCGCTTGTTTCCGTTTTCTCTCAGAGATCAAGCTAGAGGATGGCTCCAATCGCTTCCCTTGGGAAGTATCACGACATGGCAGGAGTTGGCAACGAAATTCCTTTCTAAATATTTTCCCCCAGCGAAGTCTGCACAATTGAAGATTGAGATCAGCACTTTTAGACAGACTGACTTCGAGCAGTTGTATGAGGCATGGGAAAGGTACAAAGAGTTGTTGCGGAGGTGCCCGAATCATGGGTTTGAAGACTGGGTGCAGATCGAGCTTTTCTATAACGGGTTGAACGGTCAGACACAGACAACAGTGGATGCAGCGGCAGGTGGCACGATCTTTGCCAAATCTCCTGCTCAAGCCTACGACTTGCTTGAGCAGATGACTATTAATAGCTACCAATGGCCATCTGAGAGGTCAGGAGTACAGAGGACTGCCGGAGTTTATGCTGTGGATCCTATCACATCACTGACTGCGCAAGTATCAGCATTGACTACACAGATAGCGACTATGAACAAAGCGAGTACATCAAACTTTGAGGGACCATCAGTTGTCGTTGAAGAGTCACACACTCCTGAAGAAGTGCAATACATCAATAACAAGAACTTTGGAGGCTTTGGCGGATATCGAGGTAACCCTCCCCCTAATACTTATCATCCTGGGTTGAGAAACCATGAAAATTTTTCTTATGCAAACAATAAGAATGTGTTGAACCCTCCACCGGGGGTCAATACATCAAATGGGGAAGGGAAGCCATCATTTGAGGATCTAGTGGGGACATTTGTTGTTGAATCTGGTAAGAGGATGTCTAGAACTGAGTCTAGACTTGACAACCTTGAAACACATATGGCGAGTATTGGTGCTACTTTGAAAATCGTCGAATCGCAAGTGGGGCAGATAACGAAGCAACTCACGTCTCAACCGTCAGGCGCAGTTCAGAAGACTGTCGGCCCAAATCTGAGAGAGGTGAATGCCATTTTTATACATCATGAAGAGACTTGTGTGGTAGGCAGAGAAGAGAAGAGGGTTGAACTCACACCTGTTCAGGATGAAAAACTAAGTCCAACCAAAGGAGCCCGAGGTAAGAAGTCTGAGAGGTATGATTTAAATAAATGCATAGATATTTCTTTACTTCCCTACCCCCAGCGATTTTTTCAATTACAAGCTGAATTCCGAAATAAAAAAGGTCTTGAAGATCTCAAGGACCTACACACTAATAATGAGTTTGTAGATCAGGTGGAAGGTGAAGTTACTGAAGGAACACGAAGAAATCTTCCTCAAAAGTTGCTTGATCCCGGTGAATTTATTGTACCATGTGAAATAGGAGGACATTTAGTAGAAAAGGCTATCTGTGACTCATGAGCAAGTATAAATATAATGCCAAGTTCTCTCTACGAGAAACTTGGATTGAGCAAGATGAGATCCACCGAGTTAAGCGTGCAGCTGGCAGATAAATCGGTGAAAGTACCATTGGGTATTGTGGAAGATGTTGAACTGAAGATTGACAAATTGAAAGTTCTAGCAGAATTCTTGGTACTCGATATGGAGAATAGTCAGGACGTTCACGTCATTCTAGGACGACCTTTATTGGCTGCTGTTGGAGCCATCATCGACGTGAAACGAGGAAAGATGACCATGGAAGTTGAAGGTCAAATGGTAGCAGTAAGGGCATCCCAGAAATCATATGACCCACCATGAACAGGATTGGTGACAGTCGGGCTGATGACGTTAAACCAAGCGCTATGTGGGAGGCAACCCACATTTATTTATTTTTGCATTTGTTTTAGTTATTTTATTTTATTTCGATTTCTTAGTCTATTAATTTTAAATTTCTCGATTCAAGTATTAATTTGCATTTTGTTATATTTTTTTTTGCAGGTATTTTATTTAACAAAAAAAAAAGGCTAAAAACAGACGAATGCGCGCCCTAGCGCGACATCTCGCGTGGCAGCGCGCTCAGGTCCACACTCGGTTTTACAGAAGCTCGTGCGCCCCAGCGCCATGTCTCGCGCGATCGCGCGCATCATTTATGGAGGACTTACAGTATGTCACGCGCGATAGCGCGACTTCTCGTACCATCGCGCGCCTCAATTATTACATCGAATACAGTATCTCGCGCGCCACAGCACTGAATGTCGCGCGATCGCGCGCCTTCCATAGTTGCCGATTTACAGTAGCTGGTGCGCGGTAGCGCGACCGCGCGTCCTCAATTACTACCGACTCACAGAAGACTCCGCACTCCAGCGCGGATTGTCGCGCGACAGCGCGCATCGCGATACACCACCAATATAAAACCCGCTTTTGTTTTCTCTCATCACAAATCACTCAAACCCTACTTCATCTCAATCTCTTGGCAGAGCCGCCGCCGCCCTCACACAACCCACTTCAAACTCAAACTCTACCACAATCACAATTCCTCTCCAAAATGACTCAACCACAACCTCCAGCCTGGCCACCACCCCCCCAGATCTTTCACCACCGCAGCAAATGGATGATGATGATGATGAAGGGACCATGGATGATGACTCGAGCCCCGAGTTCTGACACTCGGGCGCGAGGTATGTGTTGTCATATTCTTTATTTCTATACATTGAGGACAATGCATATCTTAAGTTTGGGAGGGGTAAATTTTCTGTTTGTTAGTTTTTGTTTTATTTTTGCTCAGTAGTTAAGTTTTGATTTGGTTCTTTAGCTTTAAGTTCAATTCTGCATGCTAGTTTTGTTAGGAAAAGTCATGGATAAGTAAAGTGTGTGGCCGATGATGAAAATTGAATTGCGGTCCTTAAATATATATGTGTTCATAATGCCTTGAGAGTCACAAATTTTTTTGCACTGTCGTGTTCGTTGATACTATTGTTGCTTAGAGACAAGTTGTATGCCTTTGATGCCAAATAGACGATGGAGATCTGAATCTTGGTAATCTTGCATGACATTGATTGACACTTTTGCAGACATAGAAACGATCTAGGCATTTCTTCACAACATCTTTGGGCCTGTGTTCTTTGTTACTGTCAATTGTAGCCCGTTGAGCTTCGAAGAAATTGAGCTGTTTAAAATTCCTTTTGTGCTTACCTCGTTTATCATTTTTGAACAAATGCATGTGATTAGTTTATATGAGATGATTAATGGATTGACGGTAATCTAGAACTTGGTTGAGCACTTTTCGAGGCGAAATACGGATAATATGTGACATAGAAATGATTTAGGCGATCTTTGGAACCGTTGAGCCTTCGAGCCTACCAAATGAACATGAAATATCACTAGTGACCCATTTTGAGCTTGCTAAAAATCAAGTGGTGTGTGTCAATGACACACAATAGCCCCTACTTGTATCTATTCTACAATCCCACAACAACTACCAAATGAAGCTTATACACTTATTTTCCTACCTGATTTTGAGAGAAATAAATTCATCGGTGTTGTAATGATTCGAATACTCCTTGAAAAGAAAAAGAAAAGTTAAGTGTGCAAAAAGGAGTTGGCGAAGAAAAGAGAATGAAAAACAATGAAAAGAATCAAACAAGTGGTGAAAAAGAAAAAGAAAAAAAATGTAGAACATGAGTGATATGATTGAGAGGAAAACAATAAATAGATGGTGAATGAAATGATATGAAAATGATTACTTTTCTCAAATTTTGAATTCCATTCTTTTATTGTAGCCATGAGCCGTAGCCTAGCGTTACAAGCTTACAAGGCCTATTAACCTTGTCACATTTACCCAATATACTAGTGGAGAAAAGCTGCTCAAGTCAAGCCTATGGATACCTGAAAACATTGTCATCAAGTTAAATTTTAGTCACTTGCATGCGGGCATCTCAATGTGTGATTTCCTCTTTGGTTTACATGTTTGTTGAATATCTTTTGAGCAAATTAATCACCGATAAAGTCCTTTGTGATCTATGAATGTGAAATTGTATTTTAATGAATTGTGAGTTGCATTGAGTTGATGATCTCTTGAGTCTGTAAGGCGGATGGGTATAACAACTCTATTTGAGTATTCGATGGGGTAAACGAACATTGACATATCACACACACACGTGACTCTTGGGAAATCATGAACTACATTGTATCAGATAAGTCGGAGGCCAATATCACTTTTCGCATATCCATGACTGTAGTAGTTGCATTTCCTTCTTGTTTATTAGTTTTATTTTATTTTGCTCGGGACTAGCAAAAATTCAGGTTGAGACCTTCAGTCAAACAACCAAAACATCATAGATATAATAAAGAATGAATCCTAAGATTCAAAATATTTGCAACTTCTCGAACGGTCTCTTTCAGAAAATGGTCGATTAGTTGTTTTCAAGCCCTGAGTGATCCTATCTTGAAGAAAGAGCTGGTGAGCCGTGTATGATATATATGAGCAGTTTGCTAAGAAATTTTTGAGTATGCAAGCCTTCTTTTTGAATTTGTTACTTCGATGTATCTCTATTTTCTTTTTCTATTTTTGGTATCGAGTTCTTGCTTGTATTCTCTATGTATAGTACTTGAGTATTTTTTCTCGTTCAATGGCTCTTTGTACTGCAATCCAAAAATATTGACACATCATTGTCATGTGTTGTAGCTTTAATTAAATGCTCTTTAATGTATTTCATGCTGACATGATCGATTAAGGGGATCATCGTTCAACTACGATAGCTCAATTCTTGATATATTGAACACCAATGAATTAAATCGAGTTTGGTTTTCAAACCAAGCAAAAGACATTCAAAATATTCCTCCGTATAAACCGATTATACATTTTGTAAAACATTTAAAAATATATGCAGTTGAAGGAGTAAAAATATTTTGGTTGAAGCATTTTATCAAATACTTTTTATACAATATTTTGGTATTTGAAGAACACATAAAATGCTTTAACAATACATCTTTAAAAACAGTGGAAATGATGAGTAAATACAATAAATAAATAGACACAACTTTTTTATGGATGTTCGGAGATTAACAACTCCTACGTCAACCCTTATTTCACTTGGGAAAGATCTACTAGAAGACTTTGATTTATACAACATCTTGTACAAAACCATTTCAACTTAGTACTTATCTCTTGCTTAATGGAAACTCCTAGAACACTCTCGATTATAGGCCGCAACCTCACAATCCGCATAATGTTTAACATCTTTTATGCCAAGACTACGAACACAATCTTTAATGTCTTTGTGTGAAAACTCACTCAATTAAACCTTGAAGTTCAACTCTCTTGTATATGTGTGAGTGATTATGTGTGAGAAATTTATCTTTTAAAGTGTACATCTCAAATGTATCTTCACACAAAGGCTTGTGCTCTTAAATAGCAGATTTCTTCATGCTATTTTGTCCACGCTTTGAATACCCTTCAAAAGCTCTTGTTTGATCTTGAAGATGTTGTATTTATAGACCCCAACAATGATATACATTAGACACAAGAATATGACCGTTTGGAAAGTTTCTGTACTGTTTCTGAAATTACAACTTTCACACCCTTACTCTATACTTAGCATAATTACCATAATCAAAGTAAGGTTTGAATGATATAATTATAGTATGAAGCAAATCAAACAAGAGGCATCACTTTGACGGTTTATAAAAATTTTGGCATGATGTACCTATATTTTGTATACACCCAAAAACTCAAGCAGTACTATTTATACACACTTATAAACATATTCTCATATACAAACATACTTTGTATCATCATACATAACATGTAACTTGTTTCAAACCCTGACATAAAATTTACTACAATACATATGCGGAAGCTTTACAATAAAAAGTCCCGGTTCTTGTCGAGGTGAGGCACGTCACAAGCATCCATTGGCAAACCGGCATCCTATGCATCTTCACTACCTGATCCTGTAATACATGAGCTACGTGAGTTTATAAAACTCAATAAGTTGGCACTTGTACGTATCAATATGCGTCGAAGGAACATACATATCAAGTCGTGACAACAACAAAACTTTAAACCATGTCATATCATACCGTATATTCGTGTTCATTTTTGTAATTGAGCCTCATTAGCTGACCTGTACTATTGTGCTTGCTTTATTATGTAACGCCCCAGATTCGACGACTGTCCTCACTGTATCAAGACGGATCTTTCCAGCGTGGTTATGTCCTCACTCACACGCACCCTGAGAAACTTCCAGGAGGTCACCCATCCCAAAATTGCCCCAAGTCAAGCTCGCTTAACTTTGAGTTCTTATGTGATGAGCTACCGAAAAGAAGATGCACCTTCGTGATATGAGTAGTACCAATCAAATCTTTTAAGCCCTCTTCAACTGTACAGTCCATTATATTGAACAGTCTCGGAATCCCTCTCATTCCCGTGTGTGTCGGTTCATTCATGTTCCCTCCACCTAGAAGCCTGTCAGGATCCGCTCATTGTCCGTGCAACTGATGGCACCGGCGATCACCCCCCGCCCTCTTCGGCCCCGGGCCTCACATGACTACCAGCTTCCGCTTGGTTCGTCCTCGAACCACACCGTACTAAGAGAGGTCGGCTCTGATACCACTTGTAACGCCTCAGATTCGAAGACTGCCCTCACTGTATCAAGACGGGTCTTTCCAGCGTACTTATGTCCTCACTCACACGCACCCTGAGAAACTTCCTATGAGGTCACCCATTCCAAAATTGCCCCAAGTCAAGCACGCTTAACTTTGGAGTTCTTATGTGATGAGCTACCAAAAAGAAGATGCACCTTCGTGATATGAGTAATACCAATCAAATCTTTTAAGCCCTCTTCAACTGTACAGTCCATTATATTGAACAGTCTCGGAATCACTCTCATTCCCGTGTGGGTCGGTTCATTCATGTTCCCTCCACCTAGAAGCCTGCCAGGAGCCGCTCATTGTCCGTGCAACTGATGGCACCGGCGATCACCCCCGCCTTCTTCGGCTCCTGGCCTCACATATTATATAGCTACTACTGTGTTGGACGTCAGGGAGCAACTTTTGGCAGCCCCACGCCCCATGAACATATATTGGCCAATATCTTTGGTGGACTTAAAAGCACCCATGATGTCAACAAGCTCTATATCATGTAAAATCAGTCCTTTTCTTTTCATGTTGATGTTCATGTTCATAACATAGCACCCATCATCAATCTTCATGAGTTTCTTGCATATTTAATACATAACAATGGAATATAGTGTTATGTTTTCATCAATAAGATACTAACAATGTAGATATAGCAATAATCAATGGGAAATATTTGAAATCATAATATTACTCATGTATTACTTCAAGAACATGCCAACTTTCGGTCCAAGCTTAAGAACACTAGTTTGCGACGTTGTTTCTCGCTCTTATACTGTCAAATACATCAATAAACCCATCACTATGTATATACTAGGTGAAAATCACTCCTCTATATGTGGAACAACTAAAAGAGAAGAAAACTTACACCTATATGATGTTCTTGTGATGGAGAATAAACTTATAACCTCAAAATGATGAAGGAGAAGAAGAAAATGACTTTTTGGGATGAAGGTTTCTTGTTTCTCTCGAGCTTATGCTGTAAGGAAGTGAAGGAAACTGATACAATGGCTTAGAAAGTCGAAACTTATCCATATATATATAAGGCGGCGCTCGAGCGGTCATTTTCTACTGCCAGAGCGCGGAATGTTCTGTAAAATTGGTGAGCTTGTAAATCACCGGCGCTCGGGCGGTCATTTTCTACTGCTCGAGCGCCACCAGTTCTGCTTCTGCGCGCTACTCATCGAATATCGCTCCGGAAACGTCGCTTCCGTTCATAATCTGAAAAAGTAGTTAACATTAAAGTTGTAGCCCTATGTCTTGGCTTGAATATCCAATTTGTTTCAGGTCATTTGGAGGTCTGAGTAAAAAGTTATGCCCATTTTCCTAACATGTGTCAGTGAGGGAATGATGCTATACACGACACACTTCGGGGTACTTTTGGCTTGTCTTCCACGATGATTTGGACAAAACCCAAAACGTGAAAGTTGTAGCATTATATCTTAGCTTTCTAATGGTTATGGCCTCACACGATATGGATCAATATTTATGCTAAAACCCGTAGAAACTACCATATTTTAATCTCATTTCCTCCAGTCCTATACCAACTTTCATTACATTACTTCTACCTACACCTCTTACTATCACTATTTTAACACATATTCATTCTCGATACACCATAGACAATATAAAAATCATGTTTAATCTCAATATTGATACTTCAATCATCACGTGAAATCTAATGAGCTAAATAACTGCATAATAAGCGATATAAATGCATTATTATCATTTGTATGAGTAACCAGGCATTACAACAACAGTCAAATTTGTCTTGCTGGACATTTTCCCGAACTTATAATGGTCGTTCAGCAGTTGAAACTGGTTAACGGTTGAAACTGGTTAGGATATCAACCGCAGCTCAGTTGGTGTGCTATGCAGAACCAATAGTTTCATCTCCATTGATAAACATCTTAAGCTTCGATTCAAACTTTGACCGATGAGGATGATTTGTAGATCATCGTCTGATTTTTTCAATGCATACTGAATCGATTCATTCCAATAATCGAGCTGAGAGTTATGACCAAAATACTGTAATTGCTCTTACCCAACTGATTGTTGTTTTCGTGCAATCAGTTTGGTCATTCAGCCACCGGTTTGACCTAGATACCATTCGATTTTGCCTAACTTATGTGGAATACGACTTGTTCCAAATTGAGTTTATAACAACAGATCGAAAGGAACGTTAAGTATCCAGACCAAACCTGAGGTACGTGAAATCTTCAACATAATCAGGCTTCTACAAAAAATATTTCGTATTCGTTCTCACTTTACAGAAATGATTAAGCCAAGTTGCTATAGGAGTATGTTGTATACCTTTATAAAGAATTTGAAATTTTCATTTTCAACTCTGCGTGCCCCTCAATCCACCAACGTCAGAATCTAGAGATGACTCCTACAAGTTCAAGTGGTCGATCCACCAGTGTCAGAAATCTAGAGATGAATACTACAAGTACAAGAGGTGACTTCCATGATATATCGCTTTGCTCCGCATGTTCAAAATGCGACTCTCACTCACGTATCATTTTTCCTAGCATATAATTTATTTCTCCAGCGCTAGAAATCTAGAGATGATTCCTACATGTTTAAGACGCAACTCCCGTCATGCATCACTTTGTCCCATATATTCAAGAGACGGCTCTCATCCACGTAGCATTTTGCCATATATATAACTTATTTCTTGGTGTTCATGCTGGTGACCGTTTCTGATAAAATTCTGGCATGCCCTGGGCCAAGCCCGCGCATGCGTAACTGCGCAATAAGTACATATAGAAACCACTTCGTATTCGTTCACATTTTACGAAAATGGTTAATCAAGTTTCTTTACAAGTATGTTGTACTTTATTAAAAAAAATTATACTTTTATTTTCAAATCAACATGTGACAAAAGTATCACAAAAAATGTTTTGATGGCATTTTTCATTAAAAAAATTCCTAGCTTACTAACATTGAAGAATTACATAAAAATAAACAAAAAAAAGTATATATATTAATATTATAATTTAATATGTTTTCACATACATTATATAATTTGTTTGTCCATATTTAATATAGCTGGAAAATAATGTAATTTACTATATTTACCATCATATTTTTATTTACCTTACCCAAACTCCGCATCGAATTATTGTTCCAAAAGGTGAAATCGCTCACTTTAGGCGTCCCTCATCCTCAGCCCGACAAGAATGTGAGAGAAAGTAAATCACGGTGACTCAACTAACCAACAACAGCTAGACCATCATATTTCTATTTACCTTACCCAAACCCTGCATCGAATTATTATATATACAAGTGGGGGGAACTCTATTTAACAAGGTACAAATTCGTCTGGTGCACATTTAATTGTGAGAAAGCTCTAATTAACCGACTGCAGGACATTGTCAATAATTATGGATCTGAAACAAATAAATATAATAAATTTTATTATTATTATTATAGAAATATCGGTCTCTTATGTAGCCATTACACTTATATCTAATATAATTGGTAAATTATTAATAAAAAAATTAAAAACTCTCATATTATCTCTACAAATTATTAAATCTTTGTGCACGAAATTTTGTGAGATATATCTTATTTGGGTTATTCATGAAAAATATTATTTTTTATGTCAAAAATATAACTTATTATTGTAAATATAAATATAGTTGACACGTTTCACGGGTAAGCAGTCTCACAAGACATTTACTAATCTTTTGATGTATTAAAAATGTTTAATTAGTAAGCACTGAGTAATTAGATTGTCTTTTTAATTTTTTTTTTTATTATAAAAAAACTCGATCTTGACGTGACTTAATCGACAGGTTGGATATTTAATACTGAAACATTTAATTTTTTTTTTTTTTTAAATCGCAGAGTCTATAATTTTATTTTATTCGAAAGAGTTGTCGTCACGAGAGACCACAACTGAACTCTCTGCAATAGCTATCGAAGAAGACTTTGATTTTTCAGTGTCGTCTTCTTACACACGAAATAAAAGTCTTTGACAATGAGCGTAGGATTGTATTTATTGGCCACCCATTTGATTCTAGACACCACAAACTGACCAAAAACCGATATTATTCGAGATTTGGATGATATGTTTTTTTTTTTTTTTTTGAAGAGAGATTTGGATGATATGTTCTTCGTAGGATTTTGGGTTTTGAATTATGTCTACTAGTTGAATTTACGAGCCTTGATAAAAGAACACGATGAATAATTAAATAAAGATGAGCTAATTTTATTGGTTAATTAATCGAATCGAGCATAACTCATCATAAGTCGCCCACTCTCGAGAATTGTCCTCGAGCCAAGGGCGGCTGAGGTAGAAGTTTCCGCAAGATTCTATTAGTGAAATTCCGGGAGGGTTTTAGCAGTATAGTTGCAGGAGGTTTTGATGGTTGGTCAGCTTGATCAAAATCGATCAATTTTGTGAGATAAATAATTTAACTGAGATATAACTATCACAGTGCATTTAACAAAAATTAATATTTTCTTTTAATCTTATTGGGCTGGACCAACATCAGTATGATTTTACTTAGAGTGGGCTTTACTCTACTGACGCATCATTTGAGTTTTATTAGAATAGTGCGAAGCCCAATCCAATTTATGTTAATTTATTTTCTAAAAACAGTTATTAAGAAATATAAATAGTAACGTTGAAATTATATAGAATATTACAAGAATATTATATTGTAAGTAGTATGTTTTTTGTGAGACGGTCTCACAAATTTTTATTTGTAAGACGAGTTTATCCTACTCACAATAAAAAATAATACTCTTAACATAAAAAGTAATATTTTTTCATGGATTAACCAAATAAGAGATCCGTCTCACAAACTATGACATGTGAGATCGTGTCACACAAATTTTTGACATATTGTAGTACAACACCTCTAATATAGATATTTTATAATATGTTCTTTATGAAAGTATTCTCAATCACCGAAGGCTCGCTCGTCGAGGGCCCCATAAAGGGCTCCGAGCCGCGGTTACAGGAGAAAGCTACAAGCAACCTGCAACAGGTAGCCTAATTCTCCTTTCGAACTACGAGATTCGGGTTGAAGTCTTCTACGAGGCATCTCTTCTTTATAGATGAGGAAGTCGATTCAGAACACGCAAGCAAAGGCTAGAAAGAGAAGGGTTCTTTTCCGGGCGATGAATCAATCTTTTTTCCTTCAAGTTTAGTGAAAAACTCTCCTCGACGAATTTGTAGAGATGCTGGCGTGCCTCCTGCCAATGGGAATGACTTAGATAACGACAATCACTTTCTTAGTGATGGAAGACAAGTATCAGTGCCCACGTCGATGGTTACTACGCTAGTAGGTCGCCACCCAAACGCTCTTTGAGTCTCTCGACCTGCCTGGTCTTGTTCCTTCTCTCATTGTTCTCTTTCTACTTTCCCTCCACATGCACACCATGCCCTTTCCTAGGATGGAGGGAATTCTGGTAGATGATTTTTGGTGCAAGACTGATATGAAACGTAGTGCAATGAGTCGAAAATGGTATGCTATTTCAAAACAATGAAAATAAACAGATTTGCAAGAAACAATCAAAGGAAGTCTTCAAATATGTATAGAAAAGCAAGATATAAGTGGAGAATGTGAAGAGAGAAAATGTAAATAGGAACAAATTGAAGGGTTAAATTAAGAATACAGAGTCGCGGCCACGTATATGTCCTTTCCCCTCGATAAACCTGGTGATTTGCTTCAATCCATTTTTCTATATTTAATTTAATAATAAATCTCCATTTCCCCTCCAAATTTCAGGCAATGGCCTAACCTCATTTGATTTCCTTTTCCATATCATAACAAAATTCACATTAATTTTTCATTGTCTTTCCATGAATTTCGCAGAGCATTATTTCGAGATTTTTTTTGAAGGTGTTTCGAAGTTCGCAATGCTTGAATTTAGAGAAGCTCAGGGTAATTTGCTTCAATTTCGTGCACGTCTTTATTTCTTATTCTATATTATGTGACTGTATCGAGAACATTGTTGCTGCTTTTGTTATTATTATTATTATTGTTTCTGAAAATTCATTCGTACGATCTATTTTCAAGAAACAAGCTGAGTAATTCACTTGCTGCAATTGGACTTCTTTTGTTTGTTTTTCTGAATCTAGAGTTGATATGTAGTTTTCTTGACGTTTTAATCTCTCTCACACACAAACTGACACACATATAAGCAGATCGAGTAAAAATGTATGATAAAATTGCTTTATTAGTCACTCTCGATAATTTTTCTAACCAAACGCCAACGGAGTAGAAGTTGAGACAATACCATTTATTAGTACTGGTGGTTATAACGTTATAATAAACTATCAACAATTATTATTCAGAAATCAGAAAAAAAAACAATGATTTTATTAGTAGTTGTTGAAGCTAAAATGCTTATAGCAATAATGTCTGACGTTTATGGTTTCAGCCAGGCTTTAATTATTCAGCCCAGTGTCTGGAAATATGAAAAGATTAAATACAGATATTAAAGTCTAGTTAAAATATGATTTTTCACTTGCCTTCTTTATTTTTTGTGGTTTTTGTTGGATGTGGCTACTGTTTATTCCTTTGTGTTGTTTCAGTGCTGAGTCAAGGCAGTTCTGAGCTTACACAGAGGCTATGGTCTTTTGATTTATTTCCGCATAGAGCTTTAGGGCAAACAAAAAAAAGAGCTGAAATCCTTCTCTCTCTGAGCTTTATCTGTTATGGATGTTGATATATGTTATGGCAGAATTTTTTGGTTTTAATTTTTGTTCATAATATTTCTGTTGTCAAAGTATATCCTATGAAAGTGTCACTACAAAAGCCAAATTGCTGTGTAATCGTCATCAATGCTAAGGACAGGACATCAATACCCACACCCTTCCTCTGTGCTGCACACCAAAAGTTTTCTTTCTTTTGCTCTCTTAATCTTGATCCTAAAAATCTGATCTTTTTCATCATGAATTTTCTCTGTCACTATCCCTTTGTTGTTTTTATCTTTCTGAGTTGATAAGATCCATAAGAAAGCAAAAGAGGTAAGAGGGTCTTAAGAAAAGGAATGAAAGTGGTGGTATGGAGGTAGTTGAAATTCCAAGAATCAGCAGTACTGGTGGAAAGGCGGATGTTCAGAGTAACGTAGATGAAGAGGAAGAGAGAGAGCCTAAAAGGCGGAGTGCCGCAAGTGTTGTAGATATCGGCGGTGCCGTTGGTAGGTTCTATGGCTGGCCTTCTTCAAGAATCGTCAGGGTTTCGAGGGCCTCCGGTGGGAAAGATAGGCACAGCAAAGTTTTGACGGTGAAGGGGCTTAGAGACCGCCGGGTGCGGCTTTCCGTCAACACTGCAATCCAATTCTATGATTTGCAAGATCGTTTGGGTTACGATCAGCCAAGCAAGGCGGTGGAATGGCTGCTGAAAGCCGCTGCGAGTTCCATTCAAGAGCTGCCCCCGATAAGCATTTTATTTCCCGACAGCCCAAAGCAGCTGAGCGACGAAAAGAAGTCTAGCACTGGCGGTGGTGTTAATCTTGTGTTCGACTCAGCTGAAATGGACATGAACAGTGGCGACGGTCGGAATTACCAGTCATCACCAGCAAAAAGCGTCCAAATCCTCGGCCTGCAGTAGTCCTTCTGAAGCTAGTGAAGGTTCTGGCTTATCACTTTCCAGATCTGAGAGCAGGATCAAAGCTTGGAACCAGGCCAACAAAAGAAATTCAGCTGAAGAAAGAGACAAGGAAAACACTTCACATGTTATTTTGAATACAATTTCCCACCCTACTTTTACTGAACTATTGAGCGGCGGAGGTGGCCGTGGTGCTGCAAACGTGTCACATTTCTTTCAAAAATCTCTGAGGCAGTGTTCCTCAGCTCCTATGGATTACCTCACCAGTGTGCTACTTGACCCACCAGCAACTGCTGTGGCTTCACCACTGTTCAGTTTAGGAGCGGACCGCCATCAAGAACTGCAACAATTCTCCTTTGTCCCAGACCACCTCGTCTCAGTCGTCAATGCTGCTACCGCTGTGGGAGGAAAAAATGACGGCAACCGTAACAGCCAAAACGGAAGTAACGCATACAACCTGAATTTCACCATGTCTTCTTCTGCTAATTCTTCAGGCCTTGCAGGCTTTAACAGGGGGACCCTTCAGTCCAATTCTTCCTCATCGTCTCTGCTGCCTCAACTTCAGAGGTTTCCTCCCATAGACGGACCTCCAAGTTTCTTCATCGGCACCGCTGTGCCTGTAGAGAATCACCACCAGCTCCTCTCTGGATTTGATGCCGGTCTGCAGCTTTATTATGGAGATGCTCATGTTAATTCTAATGAGAGTCAATCTGGCCAGAAGGGAAAGGAAAGGAACTGACTTTATGGAAGAGGCTGTTCCTCTGAACCACGCCTTTTTTCCTGGTAAATTTTCTTTTTTCTCGATTTAACTCATACCCGTGATTTTTTTAAAAAAAAGCCAAAAAATTTCGTTATGACTGCTTGCAATTGTTTTGTAATGTTTGCTTATCGTCTAATTCTCTTGACATTGGTTCGAGGGTTTCCATAATGTTGTGAATCTTTGTGCATTGCGATGTGGGTGTCTTTTGGAGTTTTAACACTTTTTGTCAATTCTTGGTTTTCCATTGGCAGCATCTACCATTTGTTGTCTCTGATGATCTATAATACACGTGTTCACTGCCAGTGGGTAAGCAAGCTTAGGAGGTTCTCGTTGGAGTCTGGTGTTTTAGACTTGTACTATTATTATCTTGAAACAATGGAAATCAGTATACCTAAGAATAGGGGTGCAAACGAACCGGATCGAGCCGAATAATAGTAAAAAAGTCAGGCTCGAATTCGGCTCGAAATAGGTATATTCGAGTTCGAGCTCGATTCGAAGTTCGATAATTTCAAATATTTGGGCTCGAGCTCGGCTCGAAATGAAGTTCGAGTTCGAGTTCGGCTCGAAATATTCGAATATATTCGTTAACTATTCGAATTATTGCTCGGATATTAAGGTTTGAAAGCTCGAAATGCTCGAAATATTCGAAATGTATATATATAAATATATATAATTATATTATATTAATAAAATATTAAGGCTCGCGAACTATTCGCGAGCTATCGAACAAAATAATTTGGGCTCGAGTTCGGCTCGAAAAAAAGTTCGAACGTGTTCGAGTTCGGCTCAAATTCGATAAGTTCGAATACGAATCGAATATTTATCGAGTCGGCTCGAAAAACTCGCGAACATGTTCGGTTCGTTTGCAGCCCTACCTAAGAATGTGGATTGGCTATTCGACTCTCATTATGAGGAAAATAATATTCACATTGGACATATTTTCACTAACTTCTTATATTAGCTAATGATTGATACAATTATTGACCAAAGCCAATGAGCTTCTACCGGCTCACATATATCCTTTTTGGAGCCCAAATCTGGTATTACTTTGATATGATATGAAATAGAAGAGCTTTATTTGGCTAAACAAATTTTATCCAAATTTGATTCAGGTACACTCGGCAATGCATTTGCTTTCCTACCTCAAACAGGACCCATTTTCAAGAAATTCCACACGTTTCTGCTTTGGATCATAACATATTTGTGGTTGGTATTTGTTTCTGAACTGGTGCTGAGTTTTAAGTGGATATATTTTGTTGGGATGTCTCCTGTTGCTACCTGATTTGTTTCGCATGTTCTATTTTCTGTAAGAGAAGTTTCAAATATTATGATTTTCTTGAAGTGAGAAGAGTGCTGTATTGGAAGATAAATTTCTTACAATCCTTCCAACATGTGATGTGATCATGGTATAGTCATGAAGGATGGTTACATACAATGTCCATTATCATTATTTCGTGTAGTTTTTATTACATCACATTGGGAATGCATGTTGGGACGATTTACACTGATTGTCTTAGTCTAATTGCCATTCCACTCTTTTGACTCCGACCGCTGACAGACCATTGATTATGGAATACCTCATTTGTTGGGGCAAAATATGTTTGTTACTATAATCGAACAATTACCGTGTAGTTGGTTCCATGGAATATCATTTTCTCAAAAAACAATACATTTACTTCACCCATACTTCATCATATAATTGAAAATATTATATATTTTAAAAATTATGTGAATTCTTTTTTTTTTAGGCTCATTATCTTCGATTATTCTTTAATATTAAAAACATAATTTATCGTTGCTTTATGCCAGAGCTTTAAATCAGCTTTACACAGGAACTTTAAGTTGCCAGGGTTTCGTTCGATCTTGTGGGGGCAGTGCCCCACATGATTTATGTTCGATCTTACCTGTCACGCCCCGAGACCGGGTTAGTCGACACCGGCGTTGTCTCACAATCACATAATTGTAAAACAACAAGCCTCGTAGTAAATCAAAATAACCAGTCTTTTTCATAACAAATAATCGTCTTTACAATGCGATGGAAATAAAATGCGGAAGCGGAATACATGATAATAGAATTAAAAGACAGAATAAATTCGACTGGTCTCGAATCGGGTTTGCTTCATCACCATCCCCAAAAGTACTCTTGTTCTTCACCCTCGATTTGTTCCTCGTTCTTATCTGGGTGGGAATGTAAGGGGTGAGTATTTTGGGAAATACTCAGTAAATGGGGCCGATCGGGCATAACAAATATTAAGGATATACATACAATTAAATTATCGTAATTTCAATATTAAGCATGTTGAATCAAATAATAACAAAATACGAATATAGCACTGAAAATCATCTCATTTTCTATGGTTTTACTGATCAGCCCCTATATGTTACTCCTCTAAGGGGCGAGGCCAAATGAACGGTTATTATAACCCACCGCATCAGGGCTTAAACAAAGCATATCAAAGTTCGGAATTTCCTTTACCATTTCTAAATCAAATCATTACAGTGCATTTCAAATAATTCAACATGCTTTCAAATATTATAACTAATATCGAACAACGAATAATTAAGAGGATTTTATACCCAATGAAAACGAATAAATTATGCCGATCGAATTTTCAAAGTTATATTTAATTTATTTCGAAATATTTTATGCTCACTTGAAGAAAAATAAGTGAGCCAAATCCTTTATATAATAATTTATATATTCAAAAGTCCATTTTAAAATTTATCAAATAAGTGAGCCATATTTATTAAAAGAGTATAATATCAAGGGACACTTAAATAAATACAAGTGTGTAATTTTATTTAATAATATAAAAAAAAACAAAACAAGGGAGGAAACCCACTTACTGATTTTGGGAAATACTTAAAACGTGAGGGAGTGTAGGAATTTGTGTGGTACTCGGACAACTCCTAGTCTCACTCTCGGGTGGCTCCACTCCAAGGAAGATGACCGCGAATTGAAGAGTTTGTGGGGAGGATTTTGGGGTTGCGGATGGTTATTGGTCCAAGGACAGCAACTTGCTGCTACACCACTCAAAGATGACAGAGAAGCTTTAGTGAATTTGCTGCAAGAAAGCTCTTACGATAGCTTGTTCGAACCGCCGCGGAAATCTCGAGATTTTGGATAGCTTGTTTGATCAAACTCCTCGGCTATTTCAGGACCAACTTCGGGCAGCAACTGAGCTTGAAAGGATGAGCAGGAATTCGGTTGATGCAGGGGAATTAACAATGACAGCAACTGGACTTCGAAACGCTACTACAATGCTTCGAATTTGGCCAGGAAATTAGATCGAGAAATCTGTTTTCCAGCAGCTAAGCTTTCGAGAAATGGCGAGGAGGTGCTCAGAAATTTGCAAGCTCTATATGGTGTGATCTTCCTTCTAGTTGGACACAATATAAATAGGGTTGTGTCACCCGGATAAAGTGCCCATTCCATAATCCTCTTTCCTTAGTTGTTGTGCTTCCCTCTCAGCTGAACGTGGACTCCTTTTTGTTCAAGATACAAGTTCGAGAATCTTGCTGCATGATGAGGGAGTGATTTTGGCTTTCCTTAAGTTTGCAAGGTAATCAGCCGTATGAAACTCCTCCGAGAATGGTGCACAAATTCTTTTACCTCCAATATTGATGCATGGTCTGCACGGATTTCACATTCTTCCCTCCTTATTGTAAGTTTCGTCCTCGAAACTTGGATTAACTTGTCCTTCGAAAAGGTATGGATATTGGTCTCGCATTTTCTCTTCGAGTTCCCAAGTGGCTTCTCTTTCGGTATGATTAGACCATTGTACTTTGACATATGGAATCGTCCGTCGTCTTAGTACTTGGTCCATTGTATCCACGATTCGGATCGGGACTTCTTTATACTTAAGTTCTTCATTCAAGTTTCCTTCGATCAAGAGTGGTTCGGTTTCAAGAATGTGGCTTGGATCCGAAACGTATCTCCTTAGTTGCGAAACGTGAAAGACATTATGGATTCTAGACATAATTGGTGGGAGTGCTAATCGGTAAGCAAGTGTACCAACTTTCTCCAGAACTTCAAAAGGTCCAACATATCTGGGGTTTAGTTTCCCCGGTTTGTTGAATCGAACCACACCCTTCCTTCATTGGTGATACTTTCACGTACGCTTTATCTCCCACTATAAATTCCACTGGTCTTCTTTTCAAATCAGCCCAACTTTTCTGCCGATCTTGGGCAACTTTGAGTCTTTCTCTGATCATAGCAACTTTGTCCACTGTTTCTTGGATCAGTTCAGGTCCCGTGATGGCTTTTTCCCCTACTTCGTCCCAATACAGTGGTGATCGACATTTTCGCCCATACAAAGCTTCATACGGTGCCATTCCAATGCTGCTGTGATAACTGTTATTGTAAGCAAACTCAATTAAAGGTAAATGTTCACTCCAATTACCACTAAAGTCTAGAGCACATGCTCTCAGCATGTCTTCTAAAGTTTGGATCGTCCTCTCTGTTTGACCATCGGTCTGAGGATGATATGCGGTACTGAGAGTGACCTTAGTTCCCATGGCCTGTTGAAAGCTCTTCCAAAAACGAGATACAAACCTCGGGTCTCTGTCTGACAATATGCTGGCTGGAACTCCGTGTAATCGTACGATGTCATTCATGTATAGTGTGGCTAGTTTGTCCAAATTATAGTTCATGCGGACAGGTAAGAAATGCGCAGATTTTGTGAGTCTATCTACGATTACCCAGATGCTGTCATGACTTTGTCTAGACTTTGGTAATCCGACAACAAAGTCCATGGAGATATGTTCCCATTTCCATTCCGGGATCTCTAGAGGTTGAAGAAGTCCTCCAGGTCTTTGGTGCTCTGCTTTGACTTGTTGGCACACAAGACACTTGGAAACAAATATCGCAACATCATTTTTCATTCCACTCCACCAGAAATTCTTTTTCAGGTCTCTGTACATCTTGGTACTGCCAGGGTGGACTGAAAATTTCGACTTATGTGCTTCAGACATTACTTCTTGCCGAAGATTATCGATGTTTGGTACGCACAATCGTCCTTTCATCCATAAGATCCCTTTGTTATCCGTCTCGAAATCTGGTGATTTCCCTTCTTTAGCTTGATCTTTCAGTTTCACCAAAGCGGAATCTCTATCTTGACTTATCTTGATTGTCTCTCGAAGACATGGTTGTACTGAAAGTGATGCCAGAATCACCTTACTCGTATTCTTTCGACTCAAAGCATCTGCTACCTTGTTGGCTTTGCCTGGGTGGTAGCTTATCGTCAAGTCGTAGTCTTTCAAGAGTTCAATCCACCGTCTCTGCCTCATGTTTAACTCTTTCTGTGTGAACAAGTACTTGAGGCTTTGATGATCGGTGAATATTTCACACTTAGCACCATATAAATAGTGTCTCCAAATCTTTAGTGCAAATACCACTGCTGCTAGTTCGAGGTCATGTGTTGGGTAATTCTGTTCATACGGCTTCAACTGTCTTGATGCGTATGCAATCACCCTTCCCTCTTGCATGAGCACACATCCTAAACCGCATTTAGACGCATCACTGTAGATGGTGAAGTCTTTGCCTTCCATAGGTAATACCAATACCGGCGTAGAGGTAAGCTTATTCTTCAAAGTATCGAAGCTTTTCTCACAAGCTTCACTTCATTGAAATTTAGAATTCTTTTGTGTGAGCTTGGTGAGAGGTATGGCTATTGAAGAGAATCCTTCAACAAATTTTCGGTAATAGCCCGCTAATCCCAAGAAGCTCCGAATTTCTGTCGCAGACTTTGGTCTAGGCCAATCTGAGATTGTTTCTATTTTCTTAGGATCCACAGCTACTCTTGCTGCTGATATTATGTGTCCCAAGAATGTGACACTACTTAGCCAGAATTCACATTTCTTGAATTTGGCGTAAAGTTCTTTCTCTCTCAGCATCTGAAGAGTTAGACGGAGATGTTCTTTGTGGTCCTCTTCACTTGGTGAATATATGAGAATATCGTCAATAAACACCACCACAAATTTGTCAAGATAAGGTTTGAACACTCTGTTCATGAGATCCATAAATGCTGCAGGAGCATTTGTTAATCCAAACGACATTACCATGAACTCGTAATGTCCATATCTTGTTCTGAAAGCCGTCTTCGGAATATCGTCTGCCTTGACCTTCAGTTGGTGATAACCTGTCCTTAGGTCGAGCTTGGAAAAGACTGTAGCTCCTTTTAGTTGATCAAACAAATCGTCTATTCTTGGAAGTGGGTACTTATTCTTGATTGTGATTTTATTCAGTTCCCTGTAATCAATACACAATCTCATACTTCCATCTTTTTTCTTCACAAATAGAACAGGAGCTCCCCAAGGAGATACACTTGGTCGGATTTGTTTCTTATCCAACAGTTCTTGGAGTTGATCTTTCAATTCCTTCAATTCTGCTGGAGCCATTCGGTAGGGTGCTTTTGATATTGGTGCAGCATCGGGTAACAAATTAATTTCAAATTCTACTTCTCGGTCCGGAATTGCTCCAGGGAGTTCTTCAGGAAAGACATCTGGAAAGTCTTGAACTACTGGAATCTCTTCTAATGCAAGCATAGTTTCTTCATTTACCTCATTTATCATTGTTAGGTAAACTTCTTCTCCACTTTTCATGGCTCTCCAAGTCTGAGAAGCTGATAGGAGGGATTTCTGTTTCTTGACTTTGCCATGGTAAATGACCTCTTCTTGGTTTGGAGCTTGCAGTCTGACATTCTTCTTTCGGCAATCTACTAATGCATGATTCTTGGATAACCAATCCATTCCTAGAATGACGTCAAACTCCACCATGTTCAGTTGTATCAATTCTGCTTGGAATAGGTGCTCATTGATACGGATTTTACACTTTCGGTGCATTCTATGTGTTTCGATTGTCTTACTAGTAGGAGTTGCTACTCTAAAGGGTTCAACTAGTATTTCCGGTGTAAGCCCTAGTTTCTTAGTGAACCTTTTAGATATAAAAGAGTGAGTAGCACCACTGTCAAACAACACATAAGCTGGCATGTCATTGATAAAAATGGTACCTGCCACGACATCATTTGCATCATCTGCTTCTTCTTGAGTTATTGCAAACACACGAGCATTGGGTTTATTCTCCTTTGGCTTGTTGGGGTTAGCATCAACATTAGGTTTGGTACCTCTCTTCAATGGCTCGGGACAATTTGCAATTCGATGCCCTAGTTTCCCACAATTGAAGCATGCTCCAGTCTGTCTGTGGCATTCTCCAGAATGACGGCTATTACATTTGGGACACATCTTTGGTTCTTGGTAAGTTGGGTGGGACGAAGCACCTTTGAATGACCCACTGGACTGATTTGGTCTCTTGAATGGTGGTTTCCCTTGAGATGACTGTCCAGTAAGAGGCCGTTTATTCTTGTTCTCGTTCTCCCGACGCTTGATATCCGTCTCGGCTCTTATTGCTGCTCCCATTAAGTCAGCAAAGCTCGTAGGTTGGTAAACTGCTAAGGATGACTGGATACGGCTGCTCAAACCCTTCTTGTATCTGTGCATCTTCAGAACTTCATCTGCCATGATTGTCGGGGCATAAGTTCCAAGGTCATTGAATCGGGAGGTGTAATCTACCACTGACATGTCTGGAGCTTGCAAGAAGTTCTCAAACTCACTCAATTTCTGTAGCCTGACTTCTGCTGGGAAATACTGTTTGAGAAAGACATCTCTGAATTGTTTCCAGGTGATCGCTCCGGCGGCTGTCAGGGTAGGTGAGACTGTTTCCCACCACTTGCTCGCTTTATCTTCAAGGAATGGTATTATCACCTCTACTTTGAGTGCCTCGGGTATTTCTAATAGTCGCAGCTGGGTTTCTACACTTTTCAACCAATTCTGGCTACTTTCAGGGTCGGTGTCCCCCTTGAACACTGGGCAACGGTTCTTACGAAGGGACTCATAATGATACTTGATCTCATTCTGTGCCGGTGGTGGTTGAGGCTGCTGATTACCGTTACCATTGGGGTTTCCCAAGCCCTGGATAGTTGTTGCCACTATGGTGGCTATAGCCATCAAATCTGCTTGGCTCAGGCCCACTCTGGGAGGTGGTGGTGGTGGATTTCCGTCAGGATTCGGATTTCCATTATTGTCGTCGCGGTTGTTGGCGTACCGTGGGTTGCGATTGTTTCGTGGAGGTCTTCCGGCCATTTCCTACAAACGTACAAGTTTCTAAGATATTTGTTGTACGAACTGATAGAATTCATTGCATAATTATGCGAAAATAAATTGACGTCAACAAATAACAACTTTTATTGATTTCTGAAATAAACAACTGAAAGGAAATTTACTGGAATGGAAAATAGCAACAATGGAAAAGAAATAGTTCTAACAGTAGCAATAGGCTAACACACTCTAGCCTAAAACCTCTCCATCTCCTACTGCCTCCACTGGCACTGGCACTAGTTCTTCAGGTTCTGGTTCTTCTTCCTCATCCACCAGTAATTGCGCCACTTGTTGCTGGAGCTCGTCCTTTTCCTCTATGAGATGGGCCATCTCGCTCTTCAGCCCCATTATCTCCGCCTCTGCTTGGTTCAGAAGCTGGCGGCCGTGCTGCACCTGATTCCTAAGGGGATCTACCTGCTTGATCAGGCGGGAGCTAAAGTCTGAGAGGTTGACCATGGCTTCACAAGACTCCCTCAATCTCTGCTCGTTCACAGCACCTTTTTGTTTCTCCTCTTGCAGCTCAGTGGTATAGCGCTCTATGTCCTTGCGAAGCCTTTCCTCCCGGTACTGGCTCGCCTCGATGTCCTCTCTTAGTGCAATGTTATCGCCCCTCAACTGCTCGCACTGGTGGATAGCCTTGCCCAGTCGCTCACTATATTCGTCCTTGGCCGAAGTCAGCTCCTCACATTCTTGTACTTGTGCTGCTAGCTGGGCCCTAAGGCGCTTGATCACACGGCTCTGGTAGTTGAGGGCAAGCTCCTTCATGCGGAGAGCAGCTTGAGCTCGAGTGCGGGGTCGAGGGTTGGGCATAGGGGCTGATGGAGCAATTTCCTGAAATAACGAGAGGAAATGTTTAACAAGTATCGGAAAAGCGGTCAAGGAATATTTTGATTATACAAAACAAGGAATATTTCCCAAGGATTTTAAAGAATGCATCATAAGGGTATTGATGACAAAGTTGGTTAGGAAATGATTAAGCTTTTGCCAAAATTTGACTTCGTCAAATTTCCTATGGCAATCTCCCATCCGGATTATGAACCTGGTAGGCTCTGATACCACTTAAATGTCACGCCCCGAGACCGGGGTTAGTCGACACCGGCGTTGTCTCACAATCACATAATTGTAAAACAACAAGCCTCGTAGTAAATCAAAATAACCAGTCTTTTTCATAACAAATAATCGTCTTTACAATGCGATGGAAATAAAATGCGGAAGCGGAATACATGATAATAGAATTAAAAGACAGAATAAATTCGACTGGTCTCGAATCGGGTTTGCTTCATCACCATCCCCAAAAGTACTCTTGTTCTTCACCCTCGATTTGTTCCTCGTTCTTATCTGGGTGGGAATGTAAGGGGTGAGTATTTTGGGAAATACTCAGTAAATGGGGGCCGATCGGGCATAACAAATATTAAGGATATACATACAATTAAATTATCGTAATTTCAATATTAAGCATGTTGAATCAAATAATAACAAAATACGAATATAGCACTGAAAATCATCTCATTTTCTATGGTTTTACTGATCAGTCCCCTATATGTTACTCCTCTAAGGGGCGAGGTCAAAGGAACGGTTATTATAACCCACCGCATCAGGGCCTAAACAAAGCATATCAAAGTTCGGAATTTCCTTTACCATTTCTAAATCAAATCATTACAGTGCATTTCAAATAATTCAACATGCTTTCAAATATTATAACTAATATCGAACAACGAATAATTAAGAGGATTTTATACCCAATGAAAACGAATAAATTATGCCGATCGAATTTTCAAAGTTATATTTAATTTATTTCGAAATATTTTATGCCCACTTAAAGAAAAATAAGTGAGCCAAATCCTTTATATAATAATTTATATATTCAAAAGTCCATTTAAAATTTATCAAATAAGTGAGCCATATTTATTAAAAGAGTATAATATCAAGGGACAGTTAAATAAATACAAGTGTGCAATTTTATTTAATAATATAAAAAAAAACAAAACAAGGGAGGAAACCCACTTACTGATTTTGGGAAATACTTAAAACGTGAGGGAGTGTAGGAATTTGTGTGGTACTCGGACAACTCCTAGTCTCACTCTCGGGTGGCTCCACTCCAAGGAAGATGACCTCGAATTGAAGAGTTTGTGGGGAGGATTTTGGGGTTGCGGATGGTTATTGGTCCAAGGACAGCAACTTGCTGCTACACCACTCAAAGATGACAGAGAAGCTTTAGTGAATTTGCTGCAAGAAAGCTCTTACGATAGCTTGTTCGAACCGCCGCGGAAATCTCGAGATTTTGGATAGCTTGTTTGATCAAACTCCTCGGCTATTTCAGGACCAACTTCGGGCAGCAACTGAGCTTGAAAGGATGAGCAGGAATTCGGTTGATGCAGGGGAATTAACAATGACAGCAACTGGACTTCGAAACGCTACTACAATGCTTCGAATTTGGCCAGGAAATTAGATCGAGAAATCTGTTTTCCAGCAGCTAAGCTTTCGAGAAATGGCGAGGAGGTGCTCAGAAATTTGCAAGCTCTATATGGTGTGATCTTCCTTCTAGGTGGACACAATATAAATAGGGCTGTGTCACCCGGATAAAGTGCCCATTCCATAATCCTCTTTCCTTAGTTGTTGTGCTTCCCTCTCAGCTGTACGTGGACTCCTTTTTGTTCAAGATACAAGTTCGAGAATCTTGCTGCATGATGAGGGAGTGATTTTGGCTTTCCTTAAGTTTGCAAGGTAATCAGCCGTATGAAACTCCCCCGAGAATGGCGCACAAATTCTTTTACCTCCAATATTGATGCATGGTCTGCACGGATTTCACATTACCTGTGGGGGCAGTACCCCACATGATTTATATGGTCCATATTTAGCCTACATTTGTGATTTAAAAAAAATAGTGGACCCCATGTACTTGTGGTTAAATCAGGACACATGAGGCACTGTCCCCACATGTAGGGTGAAATATTCCGTGTTTGGCTTGAAGAGAGTATTTGGAACTAATATTAGGAAAGAGAGATGTAAGGTATTTTAGCTTCGTAGCGAATGAACCATTCCGTCAGGACATGGGCTCGATGTGCAACCACACAAGGTAAGCGTGCAAGCTGCAGCTCTACAGCACCTGTCCCAGATGCACATTATGCTACTCGACTTGCCTGTGTCACATTGAAATTTAGCTGTATTAACATCATTAGTTTTGATTTTCTTTCCTCCTATTTTTACTTTGATGGCATTATTTTATTTGAATCTCGATACACCAAGAAATGTTCCAATGCAACACCAGCAAACTACAGTATTTTCGGTGGTTATGGGTGTTGACTTAAAAAATCAGAACGGACGTAGCCATGGTTCACAATCGCGGTCGCGGAGGCCACCGTCCAGCCATATTGAATCACAAAGCATATCTGATGTAGAGGCAATCAAGAAAGTTGCATAAGTAAATATAATCGCCCTTTGCTGTTCAAACTGAATGGTTTCATTATCAAGAAAGTTTTAGGTTATAATCAATTGAACTTTGCTTTTGTATTATTATTTTTTTCTTTTATTGTTCTGCGCCGTTTCGTCGATCCGTGCCGTTCCACCGATAACACGACGTTTTCTATCTACGTGATGACGCCCTCAAATCATCAACGTTCACATCTCGGAACTTCGTTAAGGTGGGCCTCGCTACCGTTCCGGCCGTTCCGATACTGTTTTAGCAAACCATGGACACAAAAACACAGCATATCAGTTCACACACCATAGCCCGCCGGAAATCACGATGCTTCCTAGCATCGATCAGCCGAAGTGTACAAAACACCAGAATTTTGAAATTTTCAATTTTTCAATACTAAAGGCAGCACGATAATTCTGTCAAATTGATCCATTTAATTCAAAGAGTAGTAGTCAACAACAAATCTGAGCTAAAAATGAATCAGGTTAATCTATTGTGTATGTACCATTGTTGAAGTGCTATTCAGACCATTACGTTACTCGAGATGCAATAATTTTAGAATATGATAGCCAAATAGCTTTGCTGATATAATATCAAAGGTCTTACACTAAAAGCATTATACTTGATGCAGGCTGAGACACCTAGTACCATAAAAACTGGCACTGGCCACACCCCCGACAGCCTTCCTGATGTAACCTTCCACTTGCTTGTTAGGTGCCACATAAATAACCGCTGTTAACTCGGAGAAGTCATTTTTAAGTAGCTCCAAGGTGTGTGAAAATATTGGAAGCATGCGTGCGACCTCTTGTAATCTACTTCCAGGGAGCACTGATATGATTGTGGATCCTTCATATGTATCAAAACCAATGTGTTTAATACAGGATAAACTTCAAATACGATTCCATGAAACGTTGATTAAATTCTAAGGCTGGTTTTTGTCGATTTGATGCATTAAATTCATAAGAAAGCAGGGAAAAGCTGGGAACGGGTACCAGTCTTTTCCCAACATTTATGATGTATATCTTACATCAACTTAGAAGCAACTACTTTTGTACTAGATTTGACAATAAAAGTGGTTGATATTCTAAGGAGCTGGCAATCATGAATAAATTTTAATATACCAAGTAGAAAGAAGTACAAATCAGCTGTAAAGTAAAACAGAAGAGGTAAAAATAAATTTCCATCATTCTACCTGATGATATCCCATGTACATTCCTAAATTTTTCTCCATCGCCTTCAACCCTCCAATATTCTTTGTCTGTGCTTTTTCTAACCTGAAAACCAAATTCCTCAAGAATAACACGACTACAAGAAAAATAAATCAAGACTTTCTTTAGAGGAATTATCAGATAAAAGAAGTTTTTATAATCTCTTTATCGTATATTGTATCTCTTCATAAGGCAAACATAAATTTATCACCGAGCGAGGCCTTCAAATGGGTAAGGCTATGCATATTAGTTCACCTCAAGTTCCAAAATATCTTCTAATATTGGATGGCCCACAAATGTTGCGAGTAGTCCATTTAACCTACAGACTTCAACATCGAATGGAAGGATGCAAAAAACATGATATTCCACAAAGACCGTAAGCCCTTTAAGTCTAGCTTAACCTCCTCTCCAGGCCCAGAATGATGGTGATACAAAGTGAAAATGTCGAGGACAAGCCACCCCACCCAAGCTGAAAAAATCATTGCCCTTTATTCCAACATCATTTTCCCTGGCCGAGGAAACTGAAAGTTAAACAAGAGTTTGGATAATTGAAATAAAGATACCTCGAAGATGCTTCAGAAAACGAAACGAAAACCCTTTAATCTACTGTTAACACAACATGAGGCAGAAACGAGATATATAGCGGACTTGACAGTCTCTTTCAACTTTACCTGAAATTTGATGTTCTGGTCAAACAACTGCAAACAAATTGGTGAGTTCTGTATAAATTATGTATGTGGATTCATAACACCGGAACATATATTAAATGAACCCTATAACGAATCATTTCCATTGATAGGTCTAGGTGGAGCACATTTAACGTAGTTCACGGCTCACCCTGAAGCTATTAATTTAACGATCATAGGCCATTAGACTGAACTAACATAAGCCGTAGCTTTTTATTATTTATTTAAAGGTCTAGGTGGAGCACATTTAACGTATACGGCTCACCCTGAAGCTATTAATTTAATGATCATAGGCCATTAGACTGAACTAACATAAGCCGTAGCTTTTTATTATTTATTTAAAGATTAAATAAATGAAATGATCACACTTATCCACAAGTTTCACAAAATGTTCATTTATTTTAGTCATATTTTTATTATCTATTTGATTTATGGATATCCTGGGATTTTAATTTTTCATTTAATTTTGAGATATTCAAATTATTACATTATGGGATGGTAATTCTTGACATTTTATCAACTTTTTGAATGAAAAATTTATTTGAAATGCTTATTATCAAAAATATTATTTTATATTTAGTAGATGATATATACCTTTTATAAACATACTAACATAATCAATTTAATTGACTCAACCGTTATTCAGAAGTGTTTACTTGTATGTCAAAATGAATAATGTGCAATGGAGTGATTGTCGTTGCATGTAAGCAAAAAATGTTTGCTTAGTCGATGTTGATAGAGCAAAACTTAACCAAATCAACCATATCACAATAAATATTGAGAATATACGTTTACAATATCGATTATACAAAGTAATACTTTTACAGTGAAAACTTTTATTGTTATCATAAAAATAATATTTTTCCATGACATGACCAACTCAATTGTAAAAAGTAATATTTTTGAGTCAAATAAGTATATACTACAAATGTAAAGAAATGCTCTTTTAACTATATGGTGAAAGATGTAGCGAAATATTTGTATACAATTTGGTGTCAAACTTTTAAATGTATTGACTTATGATTACTCGGAAAATGGTAAACACTTACGGTGTGTTTGGCAAGCAGTATAAGGATATAATGCTATCATAATAATATATTTTTATTCAAAAAATAATGTTGTTTGAAGTATATATATTTTAACATTTACGAGCCTCCTAATTGATATTATAAGTTATAACCCTCGACTCGTGATTATTTTAAGTGCTTTCATGGAATGAATCTTTTACTATCATGCATTTAATAAACTACCATGCATATATGTTTATACAAAAAAAAATAATATATTTTAATAACAGAAAAGAAATAATTTTTTATTAATCATTTGAAATTTTCATTTCAAATGATGAATTTTAGACTGGCTGCAGTTGATCCTGTAGATTCTTCCGGTTGTCGACCAGTACTTGAAGCCTGATTTGCCTGTGAATCCTTCGAATGAATTCCTCGGCCCTCGTATTAAGTTCTTCAACAGTCATACTTGAAAACTCGTCTTCTTCAATCTGATCAGACAGAGATTCAACCCCTCCCCCCTCCCAGGTTTCAGTCACAGCGAATGTTTCCTGCGCAATAGTACTGATCCGCTCATTCTCAACTTCTTGATCGGTTGTGCTCAAATCTTTCATCTTTTCCACACTTTCCTCTTCAGGGTTTTCTGTATTATCATCTTCTTGTTTGATCTCTTTTTCCGTAGCTTCGGGTTTAAGATTCTGATAACCATCGTCATTTGCAGAAGAAACCATGCTATAATATTTTTCATCAGGTGGAGTCGTCAACGTTGTTTCGACGTTCATGTCCGCTAATCTCACGTTGTTTTTGATCCCGCACTCTCGGGAGATATATTCTTGCTTTTCTGACGAAGAGAAAGCATCAAAATCAGCAGCGATAATGAGAATGAGAGTGTTTGCTATGAAAAACCAGAATTCAGTGGTGCATGGAAAGGTTAAATGTGAGAATCTGAAAACGCAGAATATGATAAAATACAAGAAAATGGATGACAAAATTGGCCGGAATGCTTTCGGTTTCATAATGGAATTCTTGGGATACATTTTGAATATTTGAATGCTGAAAGATTTTTCTGTTAAATTCAGACATGGGATGGCCATGTTTTAGAGTAGGTTTAATGTCACTATATCGTAGGTTTAGCAAATAAATCGTGGAATGTGTACTTATATATATATAGGTAGCTAAATAAGTCTAAAACCCAAAATATCTATCGAGAGAATATGCAATCATGCATAATCTTCCACTTCCAATAATTTTTACTTTCACATCAATTTTACCGAATATGTTTATTAATACAATATACGATTATGAGACCACGAATGTTAGATGTAATAATTGTCTATGTTTGGTAAAGCGATCGAACTGTGGTACTTGAGCTGATGTGCGGTTTAAAAGATTTGACTTGCACCATTACTACTAGCTATAGCTTTTGGTAAAGCGACAAACGCTCGGTCCTACAATTGGTATCAGAGCCAAAGTCACGGGTTCGATTCCCATTGATTGCAAGGAGTGCAATTATTGGGAGGGAGATTGTTGGGTGCGCTTGGTAGAGCGATCGAACCGTGGTGCTTGAGCTGATGTACGGTTTAAAAGATTTGAGTTGGACCATTACTACTAGCTATACCTTTTGGTAAAACGACAAACACTCGGTCCTACAATGAATCATATATATATTGTCGATCATCCAAAGCATCCTCGATGTACCGATTATTGATGATAGCGTACGTCAATATGGTTACTCGTGTGATGTAATGACATAAACCTCTCGAGAGAAGATTCAATAAGCTCCCCAATGTATTAACAGAAATAGTAATATAATATACAACTGTTTGTGGTGTTAGATTACAATCTACAAAATCATCTTTCTTATTTATTTTATTTTTTCAACGAAATATTAATTAACCACTCTAAAAAATTCGTGAAACTATAAGATCGATCATATTGCTGCAATAAATCGAAGAAATTATTTAACTCATCGACGACACCGATCGAACAGCTGGTTGAATTAGCGACACGCTTAAGTTTTTAATCATCTTGGTAATTAATTATTAATTAATTGTTATAATTGAAATCGTAGAACTTTCTAGGGCACTATTAAGGATGAGTATTTACGTTCATTAAGCAAGTATAGCTAGGATTATAATTATTTAATAGTTTTATTGATACGAAAATCTCTTTTCATATTTGATTGCTGATTTTGTATGCATATTTTAATGTTACTTGAGGAGAAAAATAATGGTGTTGGTAAATTACGTGGCGTTTGTGCACTGATAACGTGTTTTAAGTAGCTAATGTCGTTTTTACGGAGATGAATATTGTGTTTTACACAGTAATTTCCATGTGCAAAAGCGTTACTAAGAGAAAAAAGGAGAAAATATAGAAAAATACATGAAATCGTACTTTCGCGTACGTGTATTTATTTTTTTTTAATTATTATTATTAATATTATTATTATTATATAGATTATCCATGGCGTACATGTGCACGCTGTTAATACTATTATCCGCGGCGTGCAATGTATGCCTTTCATATTCATAAAACATCTAAAATTAGTCGCTAATTTAGTGACGGTCAAAAATCAGTCGCTAAATTAGCGACATTGTTTAAAATGAGTGCATATCTATTAACAGCGTGAAGCACGAAGTTGATGACGTGTTGCAGAAAATCATTTTTCTTGTAGTGCATGTCTATACTATATTATTAAGAAAATAAGAATACCACGAAATGAACATTTTTGTCTCACATGTGTTTATATGTGTTCTTTTATAAATGCCAAAATATAGCAAACCACATTTAATATTTTGAATTTTTTTACAATTTTCTAAACACTTACTTCATCATATATATCAGATTTATTTTTATTTTTTTTAGCAATATAAGTTTTGGTTATTAAATTTTTTTAAAAAACATATAATGATTATATGTATTTATTTTATGTTATTTAAAAAACATAACAAAAAAATACAAAAATATAATTGTACTTTAAATAAAACGTTGTTTATATAAAATTATATTTTATATTAAATTTAATATTGCAAGCATCACGTTGAAAAATTACTAGTTTATATATATATATATATATATATATATATATATATATATATATATATATGTATATATATATATATGTATATATATATATATAAATATAATAACTAGATGAAATAGGTATTTTTGATATTAGCTTGCACGTTAATAATGTCATACGCATTATGCATTCATTTGAATCTTAGATAGGATTTTATATAAAATAAATTTTTAGGTAAAGAAAAATTATATTTAAACAATATTTTTTGTGTCGAATTTTTATATGTGAGTTTCATTTCTCGCAATCAATATATTTCGGTTTGCACTGGATAAACTCACGGGTTAATGTAGTAGTATGTAAACCATACCAAACTACGCAGTGAACATGAAGCAAGCAGGCGTTTGAAAACGGAATTGATATAAATGTAGAATCTTGTTTGATATATATATAAATTGTTCTCTTTAAACAATAATAATAACATATAAAATATATACAGTGAATGTTTAAATCATAAATAATAAAAAAATCTCAAATTCTGCACTTTGAATATCTTGCAAATATGTTCATTTGGATTAGACAAATTATTACAGGCAAGAGTGTCCAGGAAAAAAATCATTTATATATCAAAATATCATAACCATTTTTTAAAATTCAGAATCAACATTAAACAAACTTTTAGATCCGAATTAAACTAATCATAAGCATAATTTAAGGTTAATAAACACTAAAATATTATTTTTCAAAGTGAAAGAGAAAAATAATTTTTTTAGAGTTTGCATAGACTTCCAAAAAAAAAATATATATTGAATGGGAAATACTCAAAGAAAATTGAAATTGATCTTATGTTGTGTTGAGTTTTAAATTATTTATACAAGCTACCAAGATATACGCGTTGCATATATAATGAAACATATAAGTATTTTTATATTTGTTAATAGCTATCAATTTAAGATTAATTCAAAACTTAATTTCAAAACTATGTTGAGTGCAAGAATTCTAAATTGAAAAGCATAACAATTGAATCTTAAATTACAAATGATCGCGGCAAGAAACTTTTTAAATTTTTACTTACCAAATAAGAAATTTGAGATATTCAACATAAATTCAAAGAAAAAACGAAGACTTGATATTTAACCCAAACTGCAATAATTTTTTTTACAATGCTCGTGCAACTCAAGCAATTATATACATATAATTATTTATATATATATATATATTTTTAAAATAAAAAAATAAAATATAATACTATTTAAATAATATTTTAAAATTTAATATATAATTAAAAAGTAAAATTTTAAAAACAATTTTTTTAAAAAAATAGAAGAAAATAAACAAATGCTAATTTTTTTTTTAAAAAAAGTGGTGAACCGGTTGGACCGGTTTTTAACCGGTTCACCTGTTTGACCGCAAAACAACTTTAAAATTAAGTCCGGACCGGACTCATGGTTGATTCATCGGCCTGTTTGATTTTAAAAACAATGTTAAAAATATTATTTTTCATGATAAATATGAATCTAGTCAACCAACTTACAAATATAAACATATCACACTGTCTCACAAAATAACAATAAATTTAGTCCAATTCACTTTTTAGCAAAGACGTGTAACTCATATTTTTTCAGAAACGTTTTAATTTAATATTTCTGTGTTTTTGAAAAAGAGTTCTTTCGAGATGTGAAAAGATAGAAGAAGAGAAATGAAAAACGTGGTAATGTACAGAGTTTTGCAAGATGCAGGAAGAGAAACAATGAAACTGGATTTTTTTTGGCCACTCACTTTTGTTCTATTCCCGAAAATAAGTAAAATGAGAGGAGTAGTTTGTAAAAGGAAAAAAAAAAACCTCGGACGAAGTAAATTTTAATGAAATTTGATATGTAAGAACTTGTCAAAAAATCAGAAGTCAGAATGCATTATATTTACGAAAGTACAATAGTGCAACATATTTTTTGGTATCGACAGCTCTTGAATATGACAAAGACTGGATTTTTTTTGGCCACTCACTTTTGTTCTATTTTCGAAAATAAGTAAAATGAGAGGAGTAGTTTGTAAAAGGAAAAGAAAAAAACCTCGGACGAAGTAAATTTTAATGAAATTTTGATATGTCAGAACTTGTCAAAAAATCAGAAGTCAGAATGCATTATATTTACAAATGTGCAATAGAGCAACATATTTTTTGGTATCGACAGCTCTTGAATATGACAAAGACTGGATTTTTTTTAGGCCACTCACTTTTGTTCTATTCCCGAAAATAAGTAAAATGAGAGGAGTAGTTTGTAAAAGGAAAAAAAAAAAAAAAAACCTCGGACGAAGCAAATTTTAATGAAATTTTGATATGTCAGAACTTGTCAAAAAATCAGAAGTCAGAATGCATTATATTTACAAAAGTACAATAGAGCAACATATTTTTTGGTATCGACAGCTCTTGAATATTTACAAAATTACAATAGAGCAACAATCAGAAGTCGCTATGTTTCCGTTTTTTTTGTAGTGCTCGACAAAGTTACATGAAATTATAGAAGGAGACAGGTGAAGCTCTCCCGTTATAGAAAAAAATAACGATAGTGTTGTGAAAAAGTAAAAATTTATGGTAAAAAGTAAAAATCTCAAACTCTCAAAATTTACCAAACTACACACTTTATAATATTTTTCTCTCTATTCAATTGTGATTTTCTTCACAAATGAGAGATCTATTTATAGAGTTTCATTACACATAATCCAAAAAATAAAATACATCATTACCTATATCATCACACACAATTTTCTAATTTTACAACTCTTATTTTCAACATTCAAATATTCAACTATTACTTTTCAATATTCAAATCATTTATATTCAACACTCCCCTTGTGATGATGATCATGATATGATGATGTCTTCATTACGTGTTTTGTACTGCCTCGTTAAAAACCTTACTTGGAAAAACTCATTGGGATAAAAACCATAGTAAGGGAAAAAGAGTGCAGTCACGTAAACTCCCCCAGATGTTGACATGAACAATTATTCACAAATTTCGTAGATTGCGCATCCCAATATTATATATGTGCTTTCTGAATATTGACATAGGAAGTGCCTTTGTGAAGAGATCTGATGAGTTTTCACTTGATTGAATGTGACGAACATCAATACATTTATTCTTCTCAAGCTCCTTGGTGAATGCGAAGAACTTAGGAGGAATATGTTTAGTTCTGTCGCTTTTTATGTATCCTTCTTTCATTTGAGCAACACATGCATCATTATCTTCATATAGTATCACAGGCTTCTCATCGAATGATAATCCGCATGAAATTTGGATATGTTGGGTCATTGATTTTAATCACACACATTCACGACTTGCTTCATGTAGTGCAATAATCTCGGCATGATTTGATGAAGTTGTTACGAGCGTTTGTTTCTGTGAACGCCAAGATATTGCAGTGCCTCCACGAGTAAATACATATCCAGTTTGGGAGCGTGCCTTGTGTGGATCAGATAAGTATCCAGCATCAGCATAACCGATTATACTTGGATTAGCATCTTTTGAATACAAAAGTCTCAAGTCTGTCGTTCCTCGTAGATAACGGAATATATGTTTAATTCCGTTCCAGTGTCTCTTTGTTGGATATGTGCTAAATCTTATCAACAGATTCACGGCCAAAGATATATCAGGCCTTGTACAATTTGTAAGGTACATAAGGGCACCAATGACACTTAGATATGGTACTTTTGGACCAAGAATATCTTCATCTTCTTCACATGGTCGGAATTGATCCTTTTCTGTGTTTAATGATCTAACAACCATTGGAGTACTTAAAGGATTGGATTTATCCATATTAAAACGTTTAAGGATCTTTTCTGTATAATTTGTCTGGTGAACAACATTCCACATTCTTTATGTTCATTTTGTAAACCTAGACAATACTTGGTTTTTCCAAGATCTTTCATTTCAAATTCTTCCTTCAAGTATGACACAACTTCTTGAATTTCCTTATTCGTTCCAATGATGTTTAAATCATCAACATATACATCAATAATTACGCATCCGGATGTTGTTTTCTTAATGAAAACACAATGACATATTGAATTATTTACATATCCATTTTTCATCAAGTGATCACTTAGTCGATTATACCACATTCTACCTGATTGCTTTAACCCATATAATAATCTTTGTAATTTCACAGAATAACATTCCCGGTGTTTTGAACTTTGTTCTTCAGGCATCTTAAATCCTTCAGGGATTTTCATATATATATTACTATAAAGTGATCCATATAAGTAAGCTGTAACAACATCCATAAGACGCATTTCTAAATTTTCAGATACCACCAAGCTAATCAAATACCGAAACGTAATTGCATCCATCACAGGAGAATACGTTTTTTCATAATCAATTCCAGGCCTTTGAGAAAAACCTTGTGCAACAAGTCGAGCTTTATATCTTACTATTTCATTTTTCTCATTTCGCTTTCGAATAAAAACCCATTTGTATCCAACAGGTTTTACACCTTCAGGTGTAAGGACTATAGGTCCAAAAACATTACGTTTATTTAGCGAATCTAATTCAACCTGGATGGCATCTTTCCATTTTATCCAATCCTGCCGATTTTTACATTCACCAAAAGATTTTGGTTCATGATCTTCGTTATCATTTATGATGTCGATTGCCACATTATAAGAAAATATATCATCAATTTCATCTATATCTTTTCGGTTCCATATTTTTCCAGTATTAATGTAATTGATAGAGATTTCATGATTCTCGTCAGTTTGTGGTTCTGACAGAACATTTTCATCATCATGTGTTTCTTCAGGAACACCATTATCTATTTTGTGATCATCATGTGTTTCTTCAGAAACATCATTCTTTATTTTGTGATCATCGTGTTTTTCTATGAATTTTCTTTTTCGAGTATTTTTATCCTTGGAACCGACTGGCCTTCCACGCTTCAGGCGTTTAATGACATCATGAGTATCTTCCATTTGTTTCTTTGGAATTTCAATTCGAGCAGGGGTATTTGCAGCATGTATATATGATTTAGTTACCCCTTTTGTGTCTGCAAATGCATCTGGTATTTGATTTGCTATTCTTTGCAAGTGTACAATTTGTTGTACATCTTTTTCACATTGTTTTGTTCTTGGATCCAGATATAACAATGATGATACATACCTTGTAATTTCCTTTTCGGTATGTTTCTGTTCTCCCCCTAAGATTGGGAAGATTTCCTCATTAAAATGACAATCAGCAAAACGTGCTGTGAACACGTCGTCTGTCTGAGGTTCAAGATATCGAATGATTGATGGACTATCATAACCGATATAAATTACAACCTTTCTTTGAGGTCCCATTTTCTTTCGTTGTGGTGGTACAATAGGCACATACACCATACATCCAAAAATTCTCAGATGAGAAATGTCTAGTTCTTTACCAAATGCAAGCTGTAATGGGGAGTATTTATGATATGCACTTGGTCTGATGCGAATTAATGAAGAATCATGTAAAATTGCATGTCCCTATATAGAAATAGGGAGCTTTGTTTTCATAATCATTGGTCTAGCAATCGTTTGCAGACGTTTCATCAATGATTCAGCCAATCCAATCTGTGTATGTACATGAGCAACATGATGCTCAACAATGATTCTCATAGACATACAATAATCATTGAAAGTCTGGGAAGTAAATTCACCAGCATTATCAAGTCTAATTTTCTTGATTGTATAATCGGGAAACTGATTCCTCAATTTTATTATTTGAGCAAGTAATCTTGCAAATGCAACATTTCGAGTTGACAATAAACATACATGTGACCATCTGCTGGAGGCATCAATCAATACCATAAAGTATCTGAATGGTCCACATGGTGGATGGATTGGTCCACAAATATCACCCTGAATACGTTCAAGAAACATTGGTGATTCAGTTTGGATTTTGACTGGTGATGGTCTTATAATAAGTTTTCCAAGAGAACATGCTTTACATTGAAACTTATTATTCTGAAAGATCTTCTGGTCTTTCAGTGGATGACCATGTGTATTTTCTATAATTTTTCGCATCATTGTTGAACCAAGATGTCCCAATCGATCATGCCAATTGGTTAATATCGAAGAATTATCAACTACCATGTTTGATTCAATGAGACTTATATGTGTATAAAGCAATCCAGTAGGGAGCATTGGTAGTTTTTCAATCACATATTTCTTTCCTGATTTATATGTGATAAGACACATATATTTCTCATTCCCTTCGTTCATTGTTTGAGTATCATACCCATGGGAATATATATCATTAAAACTCAACAAATTTCTTTTCGATTGTGGTGAATATAAAGCATCATTGATCAAAAATTTTGTACCATTAGGTAACAAAAATTGTGCTTTACCACATCCTTTAATCAAGTCTACAGGACCTGATATTGTATTCACCGTTGTTTTTGTTGGTTTTAGTTCCAAGAAATATCTTTTATCTCGGAGGATAGTGTGCGTTGTACCACTACCGGGTATGCAAACTTCAGCTTTGCTCATAGCATTTTCCATATTTGAACTTCAAAAAAATATGCAATGAAATAAATTACTGGCAATATATATTTAAATATAACACATATCATAATTATACAATAAAACATTATTATATGAATACATGAAAAATAAATTATTGTACATTTATATTCTACCATTATATTGTTCATTTTCAGAGAAATCGTTGAGAAAATCTGCAACACCAATATTGTTCATTTCTATCCCACCAACATATTGATCATTTCCAGAGAAATCATTCATAAAATCACTAGCATCAAAATGAGTTGAATCACTCAAACGGTCACTGCGTTCAGTGAAGTTGGTCTCCTTTTCTTTCCCCTTTAATGATTCTTTATAAAGTTTACAAAGGTGCTCAGGGGCTCGACAAACTTTGGACCAATTTCCTGGAGTACCACATCTGTAACAAGAACTTTCATATCTTTTTGAGTGATTCTCATTAACACTTGTATTCTCATGATGTCTTTTCAGTGGATGGTTTGAGACGCTCTTTTGAGATGAGTTATAAAAATAACTATCTCTATTATTTTCAAAACCACGGCCGCGTCCACGACCACGACCAATTCCACGTCCACGTCCACGACCTCGACCTCGACCAGAACCTTGTCTTTGAAATTGATTTTGGTTTCCAGGTTTAAATTCATTTTTACTTACAGCATTTACTTCTGGAAATGCTGTTGATCCAGTGGGTCGGGACTGATGATTTCTCATTAATAGCTCGTTGTTTTTTTCCGCCACAAGAAGACAGACGATAAGTTCAGAATATCTCGCGAATCCACGTACTCTATATTGTTGCTGTAGAGTAATATTTGATGCATGAAACGTGGAAAATGTTTTTTCAAGCATCTCAGATTCTGTGACCTTATGTCCACAAAATTTTAATTGCGAGATTATTCTATACATCGCCGAATTGTAATCACTGACTTTTTTAAAGTCTTGGAATCTCAATGTATTCCATTCATCCCGGGCGGTCAGAAGTATAACTTCTCTTATATGTTCGAATCTTTCTTTTAATCCCTTCCACAAAGCCATGAGATTTTTTTCAGTCAGATATTCACATTTCAATCCATCGTCGAGATGTCGACGCAAAAATATCATGGCTCTTGCCTTTTCTTGTGACGTGCATATGCCATTTTCTTTAATGGTCTCGCTTAGACCCAATGACTCAAGATGTATTTCTACATCTAGAGTTTATGGCTTATAATTCTTTCCCGTGATGTCGAGCGCAACAAATTCGAGCTTTGTTAAATTTGACATGGTGGTACTAAAAAAAATTACGATGCATTTTATTAGTTAATAAATATTGCAATACAAAGTAACGGATAAACAACAAGTACAAGTATTTGTAAAAATAAAGAAAACGCACGAGGAGGATATTCTCCGATAAATATAAGACTCGTGACTATGATAACCAAAATAATTAAAAATATCCTCGAGAAAGCCATCTTCTTTTTTCTTCGAAAAATTTGATGATGAATAATTTTTAGAGAAGAAGAGAAAGTTGGAGTGATTGAATGTGTTTGTGATATCATATTTATAGGGCAAAAACTAGCCGTTTTTTTTTACCATTTATGACCGTTGGTGTACAAAAAAATAAAGGTATGTATTTGTATAATTTTATGGTAATAATATGGTATATATAATATTAGACATGTTTAAATAATTATGTATATCATATCATAATATTATAATGAGTGTTATAATTTATTTTGTTTAAAAACCTTATGGGCTTTTATACTTGTCGTATCCCTTACCGGGAGTGTTGGATTTCGTCTTAACATCCTCCCAGGATTTATAACAAGTTTATGAAAATTTATTTTTATTATTTCTAATAATAACATTATATTGTATATTAAATAAATACACAATAAATAAATAACAGTAAAATAAATATTATTACTTTTGTTACCCTTTTCTTCTGTTTGGAGCTTGGAAAAGTATGTAGGACTTTTAGAGCTTCGTGCTGATAACGTGTTGTGAAAAAGTAAAAATTTATGGTAAAAAGTAAAAATCTCAAACTCTCAAAATTTACCAAACTACACACTTTATAATATTTTTCTCTCTACTCAATTGTGATTTTCTTCACAAATGAGAGATCTATTTATAGAGTTTCATTACACATAATCCAAAAAATAAAATACATCATTATCTACATCATCACACACAAATTTCTAATTTTACAACTCTTATTTTCAACATTCAAATATTCAACTATTACTTTTCAATATTCAAATCATTTATTTTCAACAGATAGAAGTAATAAATGACCAAAATCAATATAAAAAGATACCAATCGCTTGGACTCAATCGAGAGCATATGCTCGGGCCAGTCCAAATGAGATACTGTGAGCCGATTCAAGCCCAACAAATCAAGTTTCCCTGAGCCGAATTTCAACCCTTGTCAAACTCGCCACCAGAGAGTGAGGGAAAGGGCCAGCAGAGAGAAGTTGATTGGAAATGGCCATTTACCAGGTATGCGTTTGATGATCTCTTTCTTTTGTGTTGTATTTTAAAATTATTTTGATTGTGTTGTACTTTGTGCAGTTCCATCAATACCAGGAGGTGGAGAGCATGGTTCGCCGGAATGGGAACGACCTTCACCGAGTCAAAGTTCTGGGAAAAAACGTTGGATGATTTGTAACGCTGTTTTTTCACAATATATCGGTGTAACGAAATGGGTCGAAGAAACAGAACGGTTTCTATCCGAGTATTTGATATTTTATATGGCTTGTTTTAAGTATTTATATTTTTATGTTTCTGTGTTGATTTTAACTTTCCTAATTTATTCATTATTTTTTCATCTAAGTTCACAACATAAACTAAAATTATGACATCATCTACTTAAAGATAGTAAACTATTTAATTATTTTATTCATATATATTCATGATAGAATATTATTATTAATGTTAGTAATATTTTTGATATTTTTACTAATTAATATTTGTGATATTTTACTAATTTCTGACTTTTTAATTTTTTTAATAAATTCGTGATCATTCCAAAACCGTTCCGCTACATAACATTGAGAGTATGTCTCCTGTGAGACGGTCTTACGATTATTTATCTGTGAGACGGGTCAACCCTACTGATATTCACAATAAAAATTAGTATTCTTAGCATAAAAAGTAATACTTTTTCATGGATGATTCAAATAAGAGACATGTCTCACAAAATACGACCTGTGAGACCGTCTCACACAAGTTTTTGCATAACATTGGAACTGGAATGGTGGTTACCGCGAACACCGCTACCGCTCTGACAAACCATGGTGGGGAGAGCTCTGCTGACGGAAGACGGAGGAGCACCTTAAGATCTATCGCGTGAAGCTTTGGCCACCAACGAAGTCGGCGCCAAATCCAAGTTTTGGTATGTTTTAGCGATCAGTCCTACAATCATTTTATTAATGTGGATTGCAGTCCAGAGACTTGTTCTTTTGGGGTTCGCTTTGTTCGTAGGACGTGATAATTGAATGATTAATAATTTGATCGATAAATATTTGATATGATAAGATATGTAATTTGATGGATAGATAATATTACGTGCGGTGCGAATTTAAAAGAGAGATAATATCACGATAAACATATTTATGACCAAAATTCCCTTCATATTATATTTTCATTTATTTCCCATTCATTGTTTATTTTTCCCCAAAGCTGTAATTTTATACGTTTTACTTTCGAATAAGCTTCAGAATTCTTCAGATTTATCCAAAAAACGAGGATTTATTGTTAACCCCTTTGAATTTGGAAGTCGTGATTCATCAGTGGTTCCTCTCCACGCTTCTTCTGAAGAAAGAGAATTAGGTCTACAAGACCTGCTTGCAATTTTTTTATTTTCATTGAGGGGTATTTTGGTTAACACGTTGTGTCAGTGTTGGTGACTGTAGCCGGATAGATATTATCCATCTTCAAGGCATGGATTTGTTTTCCAAGACAAACAGTGAAAATAGTCAAACCTATAATAAATATAAATTTACAAAACAAAAAGTACTATTAAATAATTCGAGCTTAATTATACCTACCAAACTGGGCCCTGAAGTTTACATCGTTTTACTTGTTTAGATATGTAATTTTAATCCGATAGAATGGGGATTATGGATCAAGTTTTTATGTTTGTAGGTATTTTTTGAGAAAGCTTAAGAAGGTGAAGAAGAGCAACGATCAGGTTCTCGCCATTAAGGAGGTATATGATCTCTGTTCGGGTAATTTTGCTGCTTTTTAGGAATATTTTAATCGAATTTCCGGTGCAACTGGTTGAACTATGTGTCTTAGTGGTGTACTTTAACTTCTTTGCAGTGTCCTCGGGTTGCTTTTTTAATCTTTATTTGCCCCTTGTGCACGGGCGGAGCCACAGGTAAGAGTACCTGGGCTGTAACCCGGGTGCTAATTTTTTTTAATAATGTATTAAGTTAAACTAAATGACTTTCTAGCCCGTGGAAATATCCATAAATAAAAGAAGCCAAACGATCTTGACTTGGATCCATTTATTCAGCTTCATGAGACTACCCTAAAGGATGAAAACATTCAAGAGACGAAATTGTAATTAGATTTGTCTTGTTCCCAATCACTCGAATCCTCAACCTTAAGCCAATTTGCTCAAGTACACTCACTCTATATTTATACAAAGTTGGTTCAAATCCTCACCTCAAATCTTATGTTTTTTTCGACTTTTGAAATCTTGCCAATTCATTGTATCATTTCAATCAATTCCAATTTATAAATGCATCAGTATTAATTTTTGAGCTGACCTCATCTTATTCTATTTGAACTCATAGTTTTGCCAGAAGCTCGCTTCACTTGCATCATTTCCTACTTATACTTAGCTGTGGTTTGGAACCAAAAGATTATTTTAAATGGTTCGACATTGACAAGATTTATACTATCGCTAAGAAGGAGCACCTCATGGAATATGAAATGCATCATTTGAGGTGTCAGTTATAACATTATGAGCTCGATGTAGTTTGTCACAAGAATTTTTAGAAAATATCCACCATCTCATAATTGTGATTTGTGCCAAGAGTTGTTTGAAACAAAAAAGTTGTAAACTTATAATTTGATCGGTATTGAGAGAGAGAGAGTTTGTTTAAGTATTTACTAAGATTTTGTAACTAATAAATATTATACTTTAAATAATCATAAATCACATCTTCAGTGATATAGTATGTGTGTTCAGCTCATCTATTTATCTTTTAGTTAAGAAATATTTAGATATAACGATTTTATTTAAGCTTCATAAATTTCTTTGCAAGGTGATGGAGATATAAAATATTACAATATTAAAGTTTTGACCGAAGTTTTCAAATCTTATGAGTTTTATAGCAAAAATATTGAAGATCTTATTAGCGAGAAACATTTTTAGACTACAATGAACATGTATCTTATTATTTAATTGTCGTATATTATTTCATTTTTTGTTAAAAATTCTAATCCGGGCAGACTTAAAATCTTGGCTCCGCCATTGTCCTTTTGGTTCACACGCATTGCCGATAAAGCTTTGCTGAAATTATTTTCTTGAAATATTGGTTACATGCTATCTTGTTTTTCATAGTTTGTAGAAATTGGTGTAGGTGCTACTTAACGTTTGAATTTTTTATGTCCAATCATCTAAATAATGGATATATATATGGAAGCTCAACACTGATTTTAAATTTTCCCATGTTTAATTACTTTAACGTGCTTGGAAGATCTTGGTTCCTGGAAGTTTTGTAAAATCACTTATTGGTTCTAAAGTTTCAACTTCACTTATGCATCAAAGAATCCGAGCGAAGAGCTCATTTTCCTTCATGTGAAAGTTCATCTGCAAATACGTTATTTTGGTTAGCTTTCTTAACTTCCATTCTTTTGTTTTTCTCCATAGTTTTCGTTATGCTGCTTGTTTTCTGTTTTAAAAGAGTTGGGAATAGTATTTTATTCACAATATGTACAAAGAGTACCGTGACACTACATTGAATGAGGCTGTTGAGCAGATGTATACTGAGATGGCATCTCGACGCAGAGTCCGCTGTCATTGTATTCAAATTATGAAGACGGCCACCATCCCGGCAAAGATTTACAAGAGGGAGAGCACCAAACAGTTCTACGACATCTTACCAATACTCCGATAAAAACAAGATTGAAATTGGAGAAATATGCAAGTATAGGGATTTTATGCTCAAAATTTTAAAAGACAGAGTTATAAATGATCAGTTATTTTATACAGGTGTTTTTTGACTTTCACAAAGGTGATAAATGATATTTTATCAAGACTCGTGTAGCTGACTTTAGGCTACTCGACCACATGAGTATAGAGACTGATGGCATAAGGTGGATGTTAATATTAAATTTTGGGTTCTAATGAAACAATTGCCTGTATGTAACCAAGAGTTGAAGACCATAATGAATCGACTAACATTGTTTGAAGTAAGAAAGTTTACAACAAAGGAAAAGAAACTAGGCAATCAAAGCCCAAAAGCAGGAAATTAATCTTTCATAGGGAAAAAGGCAAAGGGCAGATATCATTGCACTCTTTCCACGTACTGCGTAAAAAAGTATTCAATATTCTTCAGCTCAACTAATATCAAAAGAAATAGCCACTGAACTCAAGTCACCAACTCTCTAAAAATTCATCGGAAAAATCCCAAAAGAAACTGATATTTTGCTTCTGTTTTTCATATCTTTTTTCCACTTCTTCACAATGCATACACTTCAAAATAAGTTCTATATCATAATCTTTACTCTTCTGTTTCTTCTTAATTCTGGTGAATGCTCATCTAATGAACGGAACGAAGAAGCGAGTCATCACAAAAACATCACCAAACAAGTAACAATATCTCATCTCATTTTCTCTATACCTCTATGTTCAAAGAAACTCATGGGATTCACCTATGTTTTGGAACACTTTTGAGTTACTTCCGCAGGTGATGAATCCTCAAAAGACATGTGATATGGCCCTTCACGGGATTCTTTTATGGGCTTCGATCGGATTCTTGATGCCTGTTGGAATATTAACAATTAGAATGTCTAGCACAAAGGGCTTCAATCTCAGAAAGCACAAAATATTGTTCCATGTTCATGCAGTTTTCCAGGTAAGTGTTGTCATCTGTATTGGAGAAATTAAGCTGAAATCTTGACTGCAATTCTTCAGTAAGTGTGATAAAATCATTTTGTTACTTTATAGTACATAAGGTGGGGATAATTAAACATTTGTTTCTCTTTTCTTGATGCATAATCATGACTCCATTTGATAGTGGCCTGAAATTTGAGGTTCAAAAGTTCTTTTTTAGTGGCATGGGAGAGCCCACAATTAGGTAAAGACTATAATTACAAAAATCCATCTTCTTACCTGTAGAAGTAAGATTTTTCATGAAAAGAAAAGGATGCCTTACTTTGTTGCAATATATACAAATACAAGCACTATACAAAATTTCGAAATCGGAATGCAGTAAAAACTTGCATTTTTAATGTTCATGGTGGTTTCCAACATTAATGCTTGATTTAATTTAAACAATCTGAAGGTGATTTCAGTGCTGCTAGCCACGATTGGAGCAGCTTTATCAATCAGAAATTTTGAAAATGCATTCAACAACAGTCACCAAAGAATAGGGCTAGCAATCTATGGGGCCATTTATGTACAAGTTCTGGTTGGCTTGAAAAGGCCTAAAAGGTATTTCTTGCAAATCCCTAAAAAAGCTCAGTCTAAGGGGCAATTCTTTCAAATTTGCTTTTTTTTTTCTTTGCCTAAGCATGCATGCTGATCCTCTGAATATTGAAACATCACCTCATCAAAGATCATATGCAGAAAAAAAAAACATAATTTCGACGAATCTATCGTACCGATTCAAATTATGGATTTTCTTTTTCTCAGAGGAACTAGAGATCGAAGCAGATGGTATATTTTGCATTGGATACTTGGAACAATAATCTCGTTGGTGGGGATCTTAAACATTTACACAGGTTTACAAGCATACCATAAAAAGACATCAAATAGCTCGAAACTTTGGACTATAATTTTCACAGCTCAAATCTCATTCATGGGAATCTTGTATCTTTTTCAAGACAAATGGGATTACATGCAAAAACAAAGGATTGTAGATAATGGTGACACAATGATTTCCCAAGTTGAATTGGACAACCAAAAGGATGAGCCATCCAGGAAGAGCAATGCACTTGGGACTCACTTTTCAAGAAATAATGCCCTCAATAAGTTGTTTCAATCAACATGAAATATTTTATGCTATGTATTTTATAGTAGATTTTTATGCAAAATGAAATTGGTTTAATTTACAAAAATAAATAATACAATCTTAATTTAATTGAAATTATAAATACATAAAATTGTATCAATGAACTAAATTTCAATATGTTAAACATGTTTCATTATTTGAGTTACTGTGTACTATTTTGACAATTTTTCAATTTTTGAAAAAATATTAATTTGATTTAGTTTAAAGTACTTCATAATATAGCATGTTTTCTCTTTTAAATTGGGTTGGGTAGATACTACTTATATAGGTAGTGTCCTCATTCACTCAATACATGACACACACACACACACACACACACACACATATATATATATATATATATATGTATGTATGTGTATGTGTATATGTATATTTGTTTTGAAAGTTTTGATATTGCGAAGTTAATCAAAATTAAATGACTCGGAAATTTAATAAGATAATATTTTATGATTCTAAAATATTAAAATTTGTTTTGAAAGTTTTGATATTGCGAAGTTAATAAAAAATTAAATGATAGAAGTTAATCAAAAATTAAATGATACAAGATTCAATAAGATAATATTTTTTATGATTATAAAATATTAAAATTTAAGCATATTCTACAAAATTATGTATGTATTAAAGTTAAATATATTAAATGATAATTTTAGAATTAAGAAAAAAATTTCACCAAATGTGATTACTATGCAAACCCTCTTTCTTTATAAATAGTATATATTGTGAAACATAATGTTTCACACAATCATTTATTGTTTTGTTAAATGTAATTCGATTTGTTTTACTCAATCGTATGTATATGAGTTTTAGTGATTGATTTTATTAAAATGTGTTTGACAATTATACAATTAACATGTGGCTTAATGGATTAATTATAATTTTTCACATTTTTAAGATATGTGATTTGTTAAAGAGTAGATTGACATTACATATATGAGAGCACTATTTTTTCTTTAAAAAAATACATATATATTGAGACTTTTTAAAAAACACAAAAACTCTTGTAAGACGGTCTCATGAATCAATTTTGTGTGACAAATCTTCTATTTGGATAACTCATGAAAAATATTATTTTTTATGTAAAAAATGTTACTTTATATTATAAGAGTGAGTCTCATGTGAGACTGTCTCATGATAATTCTGACATTTATAAAATGAACTTATTTAAAAATCTTAAATTTTTTTTGACAAATAAATTCTTATAATTTGTAGAAGCCGCTGACAACGGCGCTTGTGCCTGTAAGGATGCCTAAATCGCTCAAAGGCGAATTCGTTTTCAACCACACGCTTTCATATTATTCAGCCTCCTCTCACAGAGTCAGCAAGAGTCACCGCAAACACCACGCCGCCGTATCCAGCCGGTGGCCGTTGGCAAATCTCCGGAATGTCGAATGGAAGAAAAATTCATTCCAGTGATTCATCTTCAGCTTCTCTTTCTACCAAAATCACCTCAAGCCGAAACCACGGGTGGAAAATCTCGATAGCTTATTTCAAGGCGTTCCATTTTTCGAATTAACTAGTGTTCGTGAAATTTCTTAATGTTTTTTAATCACAGGGGAACGGCACTGGCCGTGAAATCATTGAAGAATACGAAAAAGTCCTCGAGAAAAGCCAATTGGACGAAGTCTAAGATAAAGGCGGCGAAGTTTGAAGATATGAAGCCCAAGAAACCGCCAACAGCTTTCTTCTACTTCTTGTATGATTTTTTTTTGTGTGTGAGTATCCTGTATATATGGCTATAACGTGCATTTATTCATACGTTAGGTCAGGTTTATCTAGGTACTGGATTGATTGAATTAAACAGTAATTTCCGTTGTTGGGTCACATATTTTCCTCTAGTTTGTATGGCCAAAGTATACTAGGGGCAGCTTAGGCATTTCTGTTGAGAAATATTGGGTAGAAATGTATAATAGTTTGTGTTTCTTGAAGAATATTATTCGTTGTCTCTTTTTCCCTTTCATTTCTGACGAGAAAGGGGATAAAAAAGAGAAAAGAAAGCGTGAATGGCTGCAAATTGGCCTTGGCCATTGTTGAGCTTCAAATAAACACTGTCATTCACTTCATGTTCTGCATGAAAGCTTGTGGCTATGTTTGCTTTTGTTTTCAAACAACGGTTTTTTTACATCATAAAAACAAAAATGAAAGTATTATCTTGTTTTCATTTCATTTTCTAAAAGCATATTTCCAAATCTCCTAACTAATCATTGTTTTAATTCAATTTTTGATCTCTCTTAGAAGTATGTATATGATGATATTGCGTTACAAAGCAATATCTTTTGCGATATTTAATTACACAAATAATGTTAAAAAATCTGCACTAATTTGATAGCTACAGTGAATTTTTTTAAAGAAACACTGAAAGCAATAATTTTTTTTATTCCTTTTCTGAGAGCAAACCTCAGGAAACTCATAGTGAATGTTAGCAGATATACTTTCGTCATCCTGCCTTTGCTTATGATGTGAAATAGTAGAGGAATTCAGATTTTTTGTCCACCTGATATGCATGAAATAAGCTTATTCTCCGGATATGCGTGAATTAAGCTGGAAATTTCCATGCAGGAATAAATTTCTAATATAGGTGTCGACAAAAAGTTTGCTGTCTATAAAAGAATGCTACCAGAACTGTCCATATTCATTTTATTTTTGTGAGCTCAAATTTAATAACAAAGTAGGTTATGGAAGCATAAGCTACATCAGGTGTTAAGTTTTGGTTCTGCCCTTATAGATTCAAGTCTTTACCCAGTTTTATGGTTCCCATTTGTTTTATTTTATTTTATTTTGGTGAATTTCGTCATTATAATTTATGGTAGTTGTAATAGTCTGTATTTGATTCATTGTAATTCAATGTCGAAGATCCATGTTTCTTTTTTTGTGTTAACATGAGTATAATTTTTCCAGGGAAGATTTTCGTAAGGAATATCAGGAGCATAATCCAGACGTCAAGTCAATGCGAGATGTATGAGAGTGGAAACTTGATTTAACCAAATACTTTACTTATTTTTTTAATTAAAGTTTAGGTCATAGATTATATTGCTTTATTCTTTTGACGTTCATATAATTTTGCATCTAATTTTTGCTTTAGATTGGGAAGGCGTGTGGACAAAAGTGGAAAACAATGACGTACGAGGTATTTTTCATCCTTTCTCTTATATTTGGATACATTTTTTTCTTCTAATAACATTTTATGGAAAATGCCTATGGCATTCTGTTCTTGTAATATTTATCTTAATAAAAGCAAAAATTTCTTTCTTTCTTCTTCCCTTTTTTTGATTAATCTTCTGATGCTTTAGTAGTGTGAGGATGAAGAGAGGCTTGTGTTTAATTTCTTAGGCATCTTTAATTGTGCAAATATGATCGTTATAGTTCAAACTCGGGAAATATTGCTCATGATCATGATCATGCTTTTTTTTTTAAAATTATTGTACATGCTTTATGTTGAGTTTAATGCCTTAGAAATTGCCAGAAATGATGTTATATCTCGATTTCCATCATCAATACTTAAAAGGTCAAAGTGTTGAATGGTGCTTGCTTGTGTTCTGTATTTCCTTGTTGGACACTGTCCTGTGTAACCATGTTATTGATGGTTTTAACTTTTGAATTTTTAATCCTTTAGATGTTAAGGGTTTCAAGAATATGAACTGGTTGATTTGTGGTAACAACCAATTCTGGAATCGAATCCTTTTTTAACATGCAACCTGAGAATAATACGATGAGTACAAAAAACAATAACTGATTTACGCCGTGCTTATTGTAGGGAAAGGTGCATTATTATGATGTTGCTACCAAGAAACGGGCCGAATTTGATAGAGCTATGGCAGACTTTGTTAAAAGAAAGGTAAATTTTAAGCCTCTAGATATGTTTTCATGCTAAATGGTACACAACGCTTGGACTATATCTATCATACTTGTGATTTTATCCTCTCAAGAAAAACAATCTGCAGGAAAGTGGGAAGTTTGAAGAGGACGATGATGACTCAGAGTTTGGTGGGTGACTATTTAGGCATTATTCACTACAAAGCTGCCTCAAATGATGTATATTCTTTGCAATTGGTGGTTCAGACAGTCTCTAACTCTGTATATGTATTGCCCGACTCATGTACATTACTGCACGATATGTTAGATGTATTAACTAATTAATCTTGTGGGTTATTGGATTCTTATGTTTCAACGTTCTTTGTCTCTTTAGCGATGCTCTTTGTTTTCTGTAGTTTTGTGTCCAAAGTTCAGAAACTATGTTAGGGAAGCAAGCAGGTGTTGTGTGCTTTTGAATATTTATTTTTCCCCTGTTGAAATAAAATCCCAAAAGGTTCGATAATTTAACATTTATGGTGGAAAATAGTCCAAAATCATGCATGAAGAATATATGTTTCTAAACATAAATCAAATATCAGAAAATGTAATAAAACCCATAATTGTGGTGACGACAATTTGCGGAGTATAGGGTATCCAAAAGTTGATTCATCTTGAGTATCTAACTCGGTGAAGGAAAATTTGAGGAAAGAGCCATTATATCGTCCAGGTACAATGATGAAAGATATACGAAGAGAGTATAAAGTGAATCTTAAATATCACAAAGCTTGAACGAGCAAAAAATGACAATGCATGATATTCATGGAACTGAGAATATGAATAGGTCATATGATAAGTTGTGATAATATCGTCACACTATTAAAGAAACAAATCTTGGAAACTATGCAAAATGTGAGATCGATCCAATGAATAATCGATTCACGACTTTTCATTTGTTTTCACACATACTTTGTTGGTCTTGTTCGTGGTTGTTGTTCATTAATATTTTTGGATGAGACTCACATTAAGTACAACTACAAAAGAAGTCTTTTTTAGTTGTTGTGACCAATAATACAAATGATGATATTGTCACATTGACATCTCCAGTTGTGGATGCATAAAATAATTGCAACTGAGAATGATTTTGTTATCGATTAAAATATGTTATAACTTCATAACGCGTATCCAAATTATGACCATGATGCACCAAAGGAGATAATCATAATTGGTGATGGAGTAAGAATTAATTAATCTCTATTAACCTGTGAAGATATGGAGTTGAGACTCTAATTAGGAATTTCTGAAGACCATGTACATTTAATTACCTGAAAATAAGCTTTGACAGCGACACTTACGGTGACTGATTCATAATAAATGTTTGTGATGACGGATTTTTCCACAATTTACCCAAAGACCAAATGGTTTCATATAATTTATTTAAGGATTCGATAGGTTTAGAACAAATCTAACAAAAGAGAGAACAGAATATCCACATATACTGATATACTACTCTTTCATTCTTTCTCTAATCTCACCGGCTGTGCATGTGAGACGACACCCAATGAGGAACGGATAAGAACAATTTTTCTTTTTGAAGATTTTATGGAATCAAATTAAAGGCCAATATTTACGTAATAATTAAGCATGCATATAACATGAAATAAGCAAACCCACAATTCCCTCTCCTCTACTTTCGGGAAACCATCCAATTAATTAAACTCGTACAAGAATACATATTTTATATTTGTTTTAATTAATCATCATGTGTGCATTCCGGCCTTAAATTTACCATACAATATTTTGCCATTCCAAAAGCCAAGGGTGGTTGCCGCTTGGCTTGAAGGAGGAAGCTGAAGGGAGGCCACCACGGCACATGAGGGCGGAGCAAAACCACATTAGCTGCCGGAAATGGCGTATACCGGATTCCTGAATGTTGGTTCGCTCAACCAAAGCATTCTGTGTCATGCACAAAGTATATACCGGTTTAATGGCGTTTGGGAAGGGCCTGATCCTTCAACTCCCCTCATTTCTCTCTTCCTCATTCAACTCACCGTGGCTATTGGCGTCAACCAGTTTCTTCATTTCGCGTTGAAACCCTTTAATCAACCTCCCTTTGTTGCTGATATTCTTGTGAGTACTAATTATATATATTTCTTCAATCATTAATGGTTGCTTTGTTGTAATATGGCATTATCATCATAATGTTAAGGTCAGATTCAAGAATTTTAGTTTTCCTTTTCTTTTAAACTGAAAGTATTTTTTTTGTTGTGGCAACAATTTCGATTCGAAATTGAATCGTGTGAAAGATTTATCGATAATCTATATATATTTGTACACGCTTCAAACACATGCAAGATTTGAACAATATAATTAATAAATATTGAATTGTGTTGCCCGAGTGGAAATAGATCTGCCATACTAACTGGTGAAACAATGAATTATATACTTGTACAACAGGGAGGCATACTTGTGGGACCTTCAGCATTTGGGAGGATTAATGGAATAAAAAATCTGGTATTCCCGTTCTACTCTTTGAAAGTGTTAGAGCCAATGGCACATTTATCCGTCATGTACTATGCATTTCTAGTGGGATTGAAAATGGATGTACGAGCGATTCTGCGTATTGGGCCAAAAGCCATGAAAATAGCTTTATCTGGTACCTTCATCCCTTTTTTTCTAGGTTGCGGATTATTTTTCTGTACAAATTACCCTAGTCAAGACTCAAGGGGGAGCCTTTTCGTGGGTGCTGCCCTTTCTGTTACTGGATTTTCGGTGCTTGCAAAGATTCTTGACCAGCAACAGATTCTTCACACTGAGATCGGCAAATCAGCAATGTCTTCGGCTCTGATAAATGATTTGTGTTCGTGGGGTTTTATTGCACTGGCTTTCGTAGTGTCAAGTGAATCTTCAGGCATACATTACTCTTTGATATGTACCTCGGCTTTCATATTGCTCTGTGTCTACTACGTGCGACCGGCACTAAGATGGATCATTCGAAAAATGCCAGAAGGACAGGGGTACAGTGAGTTCTACATATGCTCGATTCTTACCGGAGTCGCTCTTTGTGGAGCCTTAACAGATGCTTGTGGCACCCACCCAATGATCGGTGCATTCACTTTTGGGCTTGTGATACCGAATGATGTTCTTGAAGCTGCATTGGTGGATAAACTTGAGGACTTCGTGCTTGGGATTCTGATGCCGGTGATCTATCTGGTTTGTGGGATTAGGACCAATATCGATTTCATTTCTGCAGGGACTCAATGGTATTCGGTGGGGTTGGTTTTTATCTTTGCCTGCAGTCTGAAGATCATTAGCGCTGTTTTTGTGTCACTCTTGTGTGAATTTCCACTCAAGGAGGCAGTGGGAATTGGAATGCTCACCAATACTAAGAGCATCATGGCAATGATAATTCTTGAAGCAGGCCAGATACAGAATGTAAGCCCCCTACCGTCTTTTCACACACACACACACACACACATATATATATATATATATATATATATATATATATATATATATACAGGCCAGATACAGAATGTAAGCCCCCTACCGTCTTTTCACACACACACACACACACACACACACACATATATATATATATATATATATATATATATATATATATATGCACATGGAGCAAAGAAATTATGGTACAAGTTATAAAGTTCCCCATGATATACTTATGTTTTGCGTTTGATCTCTACTCTTGGCTCATGGTATGCCATTATTCTCATTGAAAAATCCAACTACATACTAATATGAGAGTGCATAAAGAGACACTAGGCTCGCCAAAGAGTAGGTAATTGGTGCACTGTCGTTGAGCCACATAACTTAAGTCTTAAATTCCTACTCTTTAAGTAAAAAGAGTATGATAGTGAATATTATCGAATCCACATGGAACATGAGATTTATTTTGAGGAAAGACAATTAAAAGGAGGGTCTGTTTGATTAGAAATAAATAAAATACTACAACTAATTTAGCATTAAAAAAGAAATAGACGATCAAGAGGAATAATTTATGAAAAATGTTAAATTTAATATTACCAAGTTCTGATTCGAGGAGGTTCTACTACTCAATTGAATAATTGTTCATTGGCTAACATATTATTTATTCATGTAGTTACAAGTAATTAACCTTAGAATTGTAGGGATAACCGCTAAAATCTTTGTGTTTTCCTAATTTAATTAACCAAACCAAACATTCATTCTAAACGTATCAATAATCAATTGGACACGATTGCGTTTCATATTGATTAAACCTAAAATCTAACAATCGAGATAGCTGCAATTGATAAATTTAGTTTCGTTAATTTATTTAGAGTAAATATATTATGATAGCATAACACACATAATTTATCGCTACTTAGGTACCTATCGTTTGTGACCACTGAATTTATGGATATCAGTAGAAACTTACATGTCAAATTAAATTGTCAGATTAACCGATATACAACGTTCATAGAATTAAATATAAATCAACAAAATACTTGAATAAAACAAAAATATTAAATTAAAGCGCAAAAAGCCTCACATTGACAAAATTGAAATAGTAGAAATATCTCTTGAATCAGAAATAAAAACTTAGCTTAGAGTTGTTGAGAAGAGATGAAAAATTATACGCCTCCTTGTGTTTCACGTTGAAGAGAGAAGATAAAGGAGAGAGTGAAATTCTATCTATTTTTTGTGTGCCTCCTTCTCTTCTTCATGTATAGATGATTAATTGTGCCAAAAGGAAAAGCCCATTGACCAAAAGAAAATTTAATGTAAAAAATATATCAAAAAAAAAAAAAGACTATAGAGTTTTTATGGAATAAAACTCTATCTAGTATTTTTTTTTTATCTAAAAAACTTCTCTCTCCAAGAATTATTTTAAGTCAAATACCATAATTATGACTCTACATTTTGACATGATCTTCACAAATTTCGAGGTTCACTCCTTGAAATTCTGTCATTTTCAGTTTCACATACAACAAAAGAACAGTCACAAGACGTGATTATGTCTTATTCCAAGACTTTTTCTGTTTTTTGACTTTTTTCACAACTTTATCTTAACAACTTAAAATGTGATAAAAATCACATCTTTAGCTCAAATTTGCTCCAAGACCATAAAATTTCCTTCTACAACAAAATAACACCAAAGTGTATCAATTAAGCATGTCGAAAGTGAAAACAATGGAAAATAAGATAACAAAAATAAAAACTATTATGAGCATATCAAAATCTTCCACACCTAAACCTTGCATGCCCTCAAGCATAAAATAGTTCAATTCATTATCTCACTTCTTTATACTCTTTTTGCTTCCTTTGCTTGTCCATAAAATTTTTTATGCAACAAAACAATTTGATTATTGATCATCTAACAAACCAACATCATGACAATCGCTTCCAACAGAATGTATAGAGATTAAAATGCATGAGGTCCAATCACTCCTCACAAGATTCGCTCGTTTCACTCACAAGTGTCTGGATATGTATCAAAGAAACTCTCATGTCAAAATACTGAAGATTTTTATCATAAGTTTGCAAATATATCATATCCTTCCATCAAATGAATGAGTTAAAATGCACAAACAAGAGCTGTAAATGTGTTGTAGCGTGGCTAGAGATACAATAGGAAAAAAGGTAACCACGTGTTTATGGAACTGAGAAATCATACATATTTTTTACAAAAACAATTGCATCCAGGTAACAACAGCCTCTCCAATCTCATTATAACTTCAAAGAATGCAATACTACCAATTTTTTTGTTTTTTCTCACTTTTTTTTTTGTTTTTCGTTTTCTTTCTCTTTTTTTTTTTCTTTTTTTCGATGCATATTATGTTCTTGAAATAATGAATTTGATCTTGAATCAATCAACCTCAACAATTTGCACTTTCTTGGCTCAAAGTGATGATGAATACAAAATTTTTACATGATTCTCAAATTCAAGGTTCAAAAAGAGTAATAATCAACAAAGGTGATTTATCATGGCTTCTAATGTTGTTATTTTCCAAAGAAAAGGCCCATGCTCGAATTGGCTCACTAGGGGTCTATGGATCGAGCAGACTCAAAGATCGACACTGATGATGCGAAAGAAAATGGTTGAACCTAATACTCTTATTATTTTTTTACGCCTCTAATCCACCACAAGATGTTATCAAAGACATGTATAACAATGCAAATTCTAGAAAAATCAACAATGCATGACCAACACACAATAAAAGATGGATCATTATATAATGATTGCTAATAGGTTCTAAACTCACCAAGAAAAAATGGTATGTGTGCTAAACCCCACACACTTGTCATTTCAACCCATCATCAAGAAAAATTACCTATAAATGCAATAGTAATAATGCAAAATCAGTTGAGACGCAAAGAAAACATCAATTTTTTTGGTGGACTCGCAGCAGATGCATTCACGATTCAAAAGAGAAATGTAACAAATAAATATTAGATGAACCTAAAACCCCACAAAAAATTGAAGACTAAAATTCATGCTATACACCCCTCCCACACCTATATCTGACATTGTACTCAATGACTCTAAAAGAAAATTTTCAACTGAAACCGTAAAAACACAAGGAAATTAGGTAACTCCCCTGAAAATGTTGAGCATCGTAGAAAAACTGTCCACTAGTGCTGCAGTGATGACAATGCGATGTGAGGGTGGTGGGAAAGGTGATGTGCAGATAATATCATTGTGGGTTTGTGGTGTTGTGCTGTGGATTGCGTTGGTGGTCGTTGTTTGCTGCCTGGGCCTTGTTTCAATTTCAAAATATGTTTTCTTTCAAGGCGTGTCCTCGTCCTAATCGAAATTATCTTCTGCACAGAGCATGCCAAAAAATATATCTAATCCCAAAAAGAAAAAAATTAAAATGGAACAAAATTAAAATAAAAGAAAACAAGAAAAAATTTGGGTTGTCTCCCAAAAGTGTTTGATTTTATTCTTAAGCTTGATCCTCAAAAGCATTTATCAAAGAGCAACTGACGCCCAAAGTAAGCGTCATATAACACCACATATGGGTCTTGGTTCCATGTACCCTCAAGTTTGGCTTGATATATACAATGTAAGCCTGTCTCTTCAACGAAACGTGACTTTAAATAATGGACGTAGGATGAGAATATCATTATTGGCTCTCAAAAAACAAAATCTATTAATGTCGGCAATGAAGAAAAACAAGGATCTCATAGATATGTGTGATAATTCTATTGATGAGCTCAAATCGCTAGTTTCGGGAGCTTGTTCATCTATCAACTTCATTTGTGATTCATCTTCGTATGATATTTCTTCCAAAATTTCTTCAGACTGAGACTCAATAGCTTCCTCATTCAATGCCACACACTTGTTTATCATATCATTCAATCGACTTATCATTAAATCAAGACTATATCTCTCATCTTTTTATACTAGAAAGGTCATTCTGTAAAAACTGGATTGCTAATTTCTAGAAGGTATTGGTGGCTCCAACTCTGTAGCGAATGATCCCAATACCGATGATAGTCAAAATCGGCCATATCATCCAGCAAATGTATCACACCGTCTTCATCTTGACTAAGTAGTGGACTACCCAGTTGTCAGTGCCTCATTAAATACCCATATTCGTGTAACTGCATTCAAACTTCTAAGGAAAAGTCGAATAAGAATATAGTTACAAAAATCATGATTCTTGAATATTCTTGCTAAATTATTAAATCTCTCCCATGTTGCGTAGAATGACTCTCCATTTTGTTGGGAAAAACTTGTGAATACTTGTTGATGAAACATTTTAAAATATTTACAAAAAAAAATCTTTAATTCTTCTTCTCTTGATTTATCACCTGTAAGAGAAGAATAAAGCATAAAAAGAAAATAAAAATAACAAAACTCAAAAAAAAAAAAACTAACCTTGAACCGTTCCCCGGCAACAACGCCAAAATTTGGTGTGCTGTCGTTGAGCCACCAAACTTAAATTGTTATTCTTAAAGTAAAATGTCTGTAATAGTGAGTATGGTCGATTTCACAGGGGACAATAGATTTATTTCTTTGGAGGAAAGACAATTAAAGAGGGCTTGTTTTCTTATAAATAAATAAAATACTAAAACTAATTTAGTATGCAAGAAAAAATAAAGATCGAGATGAATAATTAATGAAATGTAAAATTTAATATCACAAAGTTCTGATTCGAGAAGGTTCCACTATTCAATTATATCATTGTTCATCGGCTAACATATTACTTTTCATGTATGACAAGTAATTAACCTTAGAATTATTAGGATATCCGCTAAAATCCTTCTATTTTCCTAATTTAATTGACCAAACATAATATCTAGTCAAAACTTATCAATAATCAACTAAGCATGATAGCGTTTCATATTGATTAAAAATAGAATTTTCGTTTTGTTAAAACAATTAATCTTAAAATCTAACAATCGAGATAGCTGCAATTGATAAATTTAGTTTCGTCTATTTATTTAGAATAAATATTTTATAATAGCACAACACACATAATCTATAGCTACTTAGGTACCAATCGTTTATGATCACTAAATTAATAGATAACAATAGAAAATTATGTGTTAAATTAAATTGTCAGATTAGTCAACATACAACTTTCATAGAATTAAATATAAATCAACAATTACTTGAACAAAACAAGAATTTTAAGTTAAAGCACAAAAAGCCTCATAGTGACAAAATTGAAATAGTAGAAATATCACTTGAATCATAAATAAAAACTTAGCTAGAGTTGTTGAGAAGAGATGAAAAATTCATACGACTCCTTGTGTTTCACGTTGAAGAGAGAAGAGGAAGAAGCGAGTGAAAATCTATATATTTGTGTGTCTCCTTCTATTCTTCACGTATAGATGATTAGTTGAGCCACAGGGAAAAGACTATTAACAAAAAGAAAACATGATGTAGAAAATATCTCAAAAAAAGAATATAATAATTAGGACTCTAAATTTCAGCATAATCTTCACAAATTTCGTGGTTCTTTCATTGAATTCTGTCAGCTTCAGTTTCACATACATGATAAGAACAGTCACTAGATGTGATCACGTTTTGTTCCAAGACTTCTTCTGTTTTTTTATATTTTTTTTCACAACTTATTCTTGGCAACTTCAAAATGTGATAAAAATCACATTTTTAGCTCAAATTTGCTCAAATATCATAAAAGTTTCTTCATATAACAAAATAACACCAGAGTATGTCAATTAAACATATCAGAAGTGAAAATAGTATGAAATATGATAACAAAAATACATACTATTATAAAAAAAAAGGGTGAACCCACCCCCGAGGGCCCCACACAGAGCCGCCTCAAGCCCCGGCGTGAAGGGAGGTAAATCAGGATTATGCACTGACAGCAGGTATCCAGAGGAGAGGTTGACTGGAGCAATTCATCATAAAGGGGGAGCCGAGACTCGAACCCTTGCCAACATGGATTAACAGTCCTTCACTCCAGGCCCACACGACCTATGTCCTTGGGGGCAAATACAAACTATTATAAGCTTATACTTAACGTTGTCAATCCAATCAACTCTTCGAGAAACTGTAGATTGAGTTATAAAGTAAGAGTTTCTCCCACTATATAGGATAATTTCCTGGGTTAGGCCACCTCTCTTAAACTTGTGGATGGTGGTAAGATTTTAGATGACCGCCAACGTAACAGATATACATGTATCATTGTATGTGTGAAATACACTTTATCAACAGTCAGTTCTAATGATAGTGGTTTTGTCTCTTGACCAGGTTCTGGGTACTAACACGTACTCACTAATGGTGATGGCGGTCCTGGTGATGACAATGGCAGTCACACCGTTGGCAACCTCGTTCCGGCCCACCGAAAACGTCACACCCTACAGACGAAGAACAATACAGAAGGCCAAATCAGACGAAGAGCTGATAATGCTAACCTGTATACATAACACGCGGAATGTCCTTTCCCTCATCCACTTCCTCAGGACATCAAACCCCACAAAAACATCTCCCATTAACGTTTCTGCCCTCCAGCTAGTCGAGCTTGTGGGGCGCGCCTCTGCCATGCTACTGGTTCACAACTCACGCAAGGCTGGTCCGAGAAATCCCAGCCACATTGAAGCACAAGCTGATCATATCGTCAACGCTTTTGACAACTTCGAACTACGGTCAGAGGGCGTGACCACCCAAGTGCTCACCGCTAGATGCGCTTATGCTACCATGGATGAAGATATTTGCAACATAGCCAAGGACAAACGTGCGGCTTTCATTGTCATCCCCTTCCACAAGCAGCAGACGATGAATGGTGAAATGGAGGATATAAATCCTTCCATTAGAGGCGTCAATGAAGGCGTGCTGGATAATGCACCTTGCTCGGTTGGCGTACTCATCGAAAGGGGAGTTTCCGAGTCGAGCGATCATGCCCGAAACATTGCTGTACTGTACTTTGGCGGGCCAGATGACAGGGAGGCTTTGGCCTATTCGTGGAGGATGGTTGAAGGATCCGATGCAAAACTGACGGTGATGAGATTCATTCCGAGCGCAGATGCTGAGAAATTGGAGCATGTGGAACCAGCCAACGATGGCCACGTAACTTTACACATTGACATCGAAAGAGAGAAGCTGTTAGATGAAGATTACTTGGGAAAATTCAAAACAGCAACTACAAACAACAATTCGATAAGCTACTGCGAGTTGGTGTTGAACGACGAAGAAGAAACCATTAAAGCCATTAAATCAATGGATGAAAACAAATACGACCTTTACATGGTGGGTAGAGGGAGAGTCATGACATCTCCACTTACTGCAGGGCTGACTGACTGGTGTGACTGCCCGGAGCTTGGCCCGATAGGGGACCTGCTGGTTACATCAGAGTTCGAGTCAACATTTTCGGTGCTGGTGGTGCAGCAATATATTAAGAACAATATGATAAGGGAAGGATCGATGAGGTCCGTTAGCTCGATGAACTATGGCGATGAAATGGCGATGGGGTCATCATTGGTGGACAGCGAAGGATTCGGAACTTTTTCGACGTTTAACAGGGATCATGATGATTGAATCATCTGTTATGAGAAAAACCACTGAAAATTTTAAACCAGTAAACACAAAACGGCTACACATTTTCTTGAAAAAAGGGAGCTCGCCAAGAAATCTCAATCAACTACCTGGTTCAAGATGATTGAATGCAGAAGTGATCACGTCTTGGGGCCTAAGAATCAGCTCTGCAATTTTCTTGTACGGTTTCATCTTGGGAGTTCTCTAGAAAAATAGTGGATTCTTGACTAAATTATTAAGCTATGGATTCATGTTTTCTCCAAATGCGTGTCTTTTTCTGCTTACTTTTTTTTTGTGCCAGTCCCTTTTCTAGTCGCATTTCAATTAAATACAAGTTGGCAAGCCTTTTTAAAAAAGTGAGAAGCTATCGAAGCAAGAGTTCATATATAAATGAAGTACCGATAATTTTTCAGGGAAAAATTTATATCGTTTAAAAAACAACATAAATTTGTAATTAATATTTTATTTTATTAAAAACTATTAATTAATCACTTAATTAAAAATGTGGTCGAACGGTATTACCTTTCAGTTTCTTGTATTTTAACCTTTTTTTTTAAAAAAAGAAATCTCTTTCAAAAATCAAAACTAACATACAATTATTTTTATGAGATGATTGAATGAGATTTTTGGCTACAGGATAGTATACTAATCCTCTAGAGATCGTGGTTATCTTATATTTTTATTATGTAATATATGTTGAGTAGGTCTCTTATGAGACGATCTCATGAATATTTATCTGTGAGACGGGTCAACCCTATCAATATTCACAATAAAAAGTAATATTCTTAATATAAAAGTAATATTTTTTCATGGATGACCTAAATAAGATAACTGTCTCACAAAATATGACTCGTGAGACCGTCTCACACAAGTTTTTGTCATATATGTTTATTTATATTGTTTTTAAGTTTGACCAAACTGTGGAATGCTTAATTTTGGTAACTAGGTCAAACAATTTAATGTCATATAAGAAAGAGCCCTAAAAAGACAGAAGGAACATACAAACAAAGAATCAATATTTTTATAATCGGACCGGTGATCGAATCGGTCTGTCTTAAAATATTGATTCAATTGGTCGGACCGGAACACTGTTATATCTTATAAACTAATAATATAATATAATAAATTATATATTTTAAATTTTAAACATCTTAAATATGTATATATATAATAAAAAATATATTTTTCAATGTTTAAAAAATGAAATACACTCTAATAATATGAAAATAATATTTTTAAAAAAGTTTTAAATCCAAATAATCATATATATAACAAAAATTTCGAACTAATCCAACCGATTTTTGATTGGTTTGATTGGTTCCATATTTTCCGACCGGTAGTTGTCTGATTTGTCCAAAAAGACTTCATAATTACGAAGCATATATCTCTCGGAAGAAGATAGATGCCAGGGGTTGAAGACTCGGAAAGGAGGATTTCGAGTTTTACAAAAACACGTGTCTAAATTGTTGAGATTTTTTCACTTCTTATTGTGTTTTGTTTATGAATTTAAACACAGGTTTTTCTTTTGTTTTGAGTTTATGGAGCAAACTTTCGTAGACTATGGTTACAATAAGGCCGACATAAGTTATATTTTATGTTTTGAGTTTGGTTTGGTTCGAGTTTATTATTTATTTTAATTCTGATTGATGTTGTTTATCATGTGCATTTAATCTGACCAATTAAATCGCATGATTTGCATGCTAATCTAAAACCACAAGACGAAAGATTAATATTTGTTTCTCTAAATCAATCAATGTATAGTGAAATTGACTAAGAATATATTTGATTTTTATATGCGACTTTAAGTTAAAAAACTGAAATTTAATAGCGACTTAATGCAGTTAAATATGATTAAATTCAATTTAGATTTATTGAACTGTTATATTTAATTAGATTTATTAACTGAAGAATTGTTTAATAAATAATCTAAGTAGTTCGTCGTTTATTGAATTTGAATTTGACACGCATGATATAATGTGGCTTGGTACCACTGTGTGCCTTAATTCTTTTAAGAATTTGAATTTTCCCTCAAACCAATTTTTCGTTGTTAGATTTTTTTTTCGTGCATTAGTTAAATTGTTTTAAGTTTTTTATATTTAATTTAGTTTAAATAAATCAATATCATCTCACTTGAATTTGATTAACTTAAATTAAGAAAATAATTCATGTTCTAGTATTTAAATATATATTGATCCATGTGAGATCAATATTTATACTTACATTTAATTGATATAGTTCGTTTGCTGGATTTATTCTTGAAAAGAATAATTTATTCCTTGATTAGACTTTCATTTTTTTAATAATATTGTGCTTACAAATAAAGATTTTTCTCTTTCTAGACTATAGATATCTACGATAAGATCTATACTAAGTCTAAATATGATATTCTTATTTAAAAGAGTTTAATTCTTAAGGAATACTTTTTTTTCTCCATATTTTGTAGGTTACTATTCAAAGAAAAAGATATAAGGCAAATAAATATTATAAATAGGAGTGAATAGATGTTGCGACTAATTGATGAATACAAACGTTGCACGAGAGTTGGTGATTTACTTCGAGGAGATCACATGTTCAAGCCAAGACGTATTATTGTGTTTCTATGGAGTGTTGAAGACAAGTAGATACAATTCTAATCGCATTACTATTATAACGTTGTTCATCAAAAAGAATTTCATATTCACAAAAGTTTCATTCGTTGTTATTTGGTAATTTTTGTGATAAGAGTTTCAGATGCACTTTGCTCTCCTGTTTTTTGAAGAGAGATGTATTATTTTCTTTATTTACTAGTATTTCTTTTGTGTAAATTGACATTATTTTCTAATGAATCTTTTGTCGTGAAGAATCGCACAAATGTCATGATTAATTTTGTATTATTTTATTCATCAAGAGTAGTTGAATGTTAAATTATATTATTCTGCTGCATCTTATGTTAATGTGTTATAACACTGCACACACATTATATATTATTCAAATAATTATCTATTTATTTATTACTTTTATGTTTAACAACTCATTCAATTCCCAGCCGAAAATTTTGGTCACTTCCGACTCATAAGAATCCATAAAAATGTATTTGCTTAGATGATTGAACTCAAAGTTTACTTGTTTCCTCACTCATGGGTGAAGTTTCATTTGCTTTCCTACGATATGAAGAATAACTTGAGAGTTCTTGCCAATATTCCTCCTCTCTGCAGCTCTTTGGGTTAAAATCTTCACTTGTAGAAATAGCCCTCCCTTTTGGCATTATAGCAACGTTCAAAATCGAGGGCTGATTCAAACAAACCATTCACAAGATTAGTTTTTGCATAAAGTACTGCTATTCTAAATTTAACACATGTGTTGACGAGTATTGAACCAAGAGTTTCCCTTTTCTCGAAGCTGTAAGATTAAGCATTTAATAAGCTAGATGTATTATCTCTATTTCGATGATCTGATCGATCAGTTACGGTTTTAATAAGTTTAATTGTCAAAAAGAATAAGAAGACCCCATGAAACTCATTCGGATTCAAGATTCAATTACTCAAAGATAGCATAGCATCGTGTGTTCCAATAATTCACAAGTTTAGTTACAATCTTACGACCTTAAGTACAGAACAAATTAGCCGTCGACTTTACTTTCCAGGAGTAAAGTTTGTAGCATATGCCCAGGCATTGTTGTTAACTGGGTCTGCAAGGTGATCAGCGAGGTTCTCCAACGGACCTTTTCCAGTCACGATGGCTTGCACGAAGAATCCGAACATGGAAAACATGGCAAGTCTTCCATTCTTGAGTTCCTTCACCTTCAACTCAGCGAATGCCTCGGGGTCGTCAGCCAGACCCAATGGGTCGAAGCTGCCACCTGGGTATATTGGGTCGGTGACCTCGCCGAGTGGCCCGCCGGCAATACGGTAGCCCTCAACAGCCCCCATGAGAATAACCTGAGAGGCCCATATGGCCAAGATGCTCTGAGCATGGACCAAGCTTGGGTTGCCCAAGTAGTCAAGTCCACCTTCCTTGAAGATCTGAGATCCAGCCTTGAACCACACGGCCTCACCGAATTTAACACCATTGCGGGACAAGAGCTCTGGGAAGACGCAACCAAGGGCTCCAAGCATGGCCCATCTGCTGTGGATCACCTCCAGCTCCCGGTTCTTGGCGAAGGTTTCAGGGTCGGCCGAAAGTCCCGCGGTATCCCAACCGTAGTCACCGGGGAATTCACCCTTAAGGTAGCTCGGGGCCTCACCAGAGAATGGTCCCAAGTACTTAACGCGATCGGGGCCATACCATGGGCTGCCTGATGAAGCAGGCTTTGAAACAGTCTTCCTCATGGAAATCCTCCCAGTGCCCGTGATCTCGGAAGCAGATGGTGATTGGACCGCCTTTCCGGCCATGGCAGGGGAAGAGAGAGCCATCGTCGATGAGGCCATTGCTAGCTGTTGAAGGCTGGTTGCTGCTTATGATATCTAATTAAGGATATAGTGGTTGATTTGGTTGCGGGATCTCATAGGTACTTATACAAGCGGTTTCTACGTATTGTTTATCTTTGGAGATCAAATGCCGTATTGTGATTGGTTGGGGTTGATATTGAATGTCCATTTGGAAAATAGATTTTTTGGTGAATAAAAATCTCAAGATCAGTCCGTTTGTTCTTGCAAACCAATGGGAGTTTGCCAAGTGTGCAACTGGATACAAGAAAACATAATCGAGGAGGATACGTGGAGAATTAACATCCACATGCAAACGCAAGAGGCATCGATTGATTAAAGAGAAAAAGACGAGTCCACCAATATTAGTCCCATTTTGATGATAGCAATGTGGAAAATTCTAGACCTTGGAAAGAATTCGCTTAAATCCTGAGATCTCTCTGTCTGAAATCTTTCAAGCCAATCGGAGCATAGATATCTCAAGATAAGTTGACAACTTCTGATTTGCAAATAAAATTATACATTTCTCTGATGATTTTTCCATAAAATGGAACTTAAATCCTAAATTCGAAAATATGGAATCAAGAGCTCATATCATAAAAGGACTTTACTTTGGGTTTACTTTTGGGAGCTTAAACGACTTTTTGTGAAAACCAAAATGTAGTTTTGGAAACATAAATTATACCACAGATGTCAGATTAGGTTTAAATTTATTCGACAAAAATCATAATTTGCAATATATTTTATTTTGGTAAAAATACAACATAAAATAGATTATTTTGAGAATTCATGAAAATTAAAATTAGAGAAACAAAAACATCATGAAAAAAAAAAACCCAATTAACCAACCAATATAAAATACATATGATGTATTACACTAGTAGAATTTCCTTGATTTACTTCGCATTATCATCGAAGTCGTATCCAAGAAATTAGCGAAGTCTTTGGCCGGAATTAGATCGATGACGAAGTAAAACGTATTTTACATCGTCGATTTCGTAAAGTGCAAAAGTAATAGTTTATATATAATTGCATAGTTTAGATAGAATGACGAAGTAAATGTGTTATATAACTTCATAGGTTTTGTATTTTTGTGAAGTCATTGATGTGAACGACTTCGGTGTTATGGAACTTAATTAATGACGGTTTATTCAAAAATTGTCGCTATTTAGCGACGGTGTACCAAATACGATTGTTATTTAGCGACCGTGTACCAAATACCATCGCTAACTAACGACCCTTTAGATCAAAGCTGTCGCTAAATAGCGACAGTATTTATAAAACGGTCGCTAGTTAGCGACGATAACTCATAAAACTGTCACTAATTATATTATTATTTTTAAAAAATTATTTTTTAAATTTTATAATTGTTCCTACATATTTTTAAATAATATCCTCAACACATCTAAATATCATATGTTAAATTTGTAAATAATTTATAAAACAATTTAACCTTGCGATAAAATGAGCTAACAACAAAATTAAATTCATGATCATAAATTAAAAATTGAAGATAAAAAATATAATCTAAATTGAAATTAAAACCATCCGAGAGAAAAAAGAAAGGACGAAGATTGTGAAGAAAGCTGGTGAGGCGTGTATTTATAGGCAACGTGCGACGGAAATTTATAAGTCGTCGATATTAGCGACGGTTTAATAAATAGGTCTCTAATTACCGACGAGTTTTACAACTGTCGCCGATTTATTTAGCGACAAACTCTAGCGACGGTTAGAAAAAAATCGTTGCTAATTAGCGACCGTTTATAAAACCGTCGCCGATTTATTTAGCAATGGATATTTTAACTCGTCGCTAATAGCGACGGTTCAGAAAAATCGTCGCTCATTAGCGACGGTTTACATCTTTTTTTGTTTGTAAGTTTTGTTACTTCACAATTTACCTTTAATGACGAAGTAGTAAATTTAAAAGACTTCATTTTTTTTGTGTGTGTTATAGTGAAGTAATTAATGGAGAACGACTTCATAATTATTGAGTTGTGGTAAAGTAAATTCTTTCTTTAACTTCGACACAATTTTAATACGACGAGTTAATTTGTATTTTATTACTTCATCATTTAAGGAAAATTAATTAAAATTAAGGTTCATTTTTTTACTTCACTAAATATAAATTTAAATTTTTTTTAACTTTTCAATTCAGAAAACTACTCTGTCGAAGTAAAAGTTACAAAAAATTAGAAAGTGAAGCCCGTGTTTTTTAAATTGTGAAGTAAAAAAATAATGTTTTACTTCGCTGGTGTTATTATCGAAGTTGATTGATATATACTACTTAATAATTAATAATCGCCGAAGCAACGAGTGGCGAAGTAAAAGCCAAAAATTCTACCAGTGAATATTTGGTGCAAAAAATTTATTTATCTTTATTTGTTTATGATTATAAATAATTTAATCATATAGATAATAATGCAAAGAAAAATGTACAGATTAAAATACTTCATGTTATTTAATTGAATCTTATTTATTCAAGTTATTTATCATTTTAATAATTTATGTTTCTTAATTTTTATTATATATAATTTAATTATGTATTAATAATATAATTTTTATATCATATTAATGTTAATCATTAAATTTATAAATATACATTAAATACATGATAAAAAATAATGTATAAAATATTTTTTTGTATAAGATTTGAAGTAAATAAGTTGGAGAGGAAAGTTGTTTTTGGCACATAACTTACACTATTTTTAGTGCAAAACTTGCACTAAAATAAATTTTCGGGTTGGATATGACCTAAACATATAAACGTCAATAAAATTCTTCATTTAGGTCATTTCCTTCATTATATACACATCTATATATATATACTAGGTAAATGCACGTGCGTTGCACGTTGAGAAATAGAATAATTTGTATACGATAATTTTATATAAATATGTTTAAATTATTTTTGAAATAAGAATAACTTTTAATAGATAAATAATTAATTATTTGGTTACAATCGAAATCATCACATTTTCTTGTCTTTGATTTGAAGACTTCTTGAAATCTTTTTGTGTCCGTCGGTTTTATCTTCTTATCTCTTTTTTTTTGTACTCGGCAATTGGTTCTTCATCTCGAATCTCTATTTCATCTTCGTCTTCATGGATCTTCATGTTTTTGTTGATGTTTATTTCATTTGATTTTTCTACCTTTGGTGCTACACTGCCTTGTTTAGTTGTCTTGATAATCTTCCGAGATCTCCGTTTCTTGATATTGACATTTGTTGTTGGATAATTGTCATGTATCTCAATAGCTTCTGCCACAATTTTTAACATTTCATCACGTTTTTCCACTGAATTATCCAACTTGAACAAGAATGTGTGGAGCTTGGAGCTTGGTTGATTTAGCGAATCTTTATATGGGTTATTTGGTAAATTCTGCATTGAAAATTTTTATTGTTAGATGCAATATTTATGTAGATATAAAATCATTTGTTTGTTTTATCTTATATATGGTCATGAATTTGAATGAAATCTTCAATAGAATATCCAACAAAAGACGCCGCAACTTTTCCAAATAATGTTATTATTGCGATCTCATTCTCATCTTCAATTGTGATTGTTATTCTATACATGTAACATAAAGAAGTAAAGTAATGATCACATTTTTTTTATTGTGATCTAAAACTTGGGTTGTGTATTGGTAATTTGTTTTACATAAAAACGATTTGAATTCATTTTTATTTCTCTTTTTTTATTCATTTGATGTATATAAGAGTAATTATTACACATAAAAATAATTTAAACTCATTTTGATTCTTTTGAAGTGTTTTCTTATTGTACCAAACAATTATTTGTGTTTGTCATGCATAGGGTTTTACAATTTGGCAAATTGACAGGCATGTCAATGCAATCCTCATTATGTTCACCATTTGTGTGGGGACCCGGACGTTAATCATCTTCTTAATCATCTTTGGGGTTTAATTATCAGTTAAGATAAACAGGGTCTAAAAATTTTTCTTTTAAAATACGGAAGGTAATGGAATCAATCTATTATACAAACTAGTATAATAATACAAATCTTGTATAACATGCCTCTAATTTAAAATTAGGTTCAACTACTACATTTAAGTAATAAAACCTATCTACATCCAAGTCCGTGATCACCACTCTAATCTCGATCTCTCCTCATCTTCTGGACCCTGATCCTGCCCCACCTGTTGTCATGCACACATACAAAACAAGACAACAGCCGGATAACTCCGGTGAGATATAAATATCCCAGTATAAACAATGTATTAAATGCAATCATATAAAACATATATAAAAGCATAACCAAACATCAAAATATGTATCTAATCTGACTACATGAATCAATGACTCGTGATCTAATCTTATCTTATCTCAATTCTAGGGATCCCAATCTAATTTAGACTTTGGTATGCTGTATCGAATGTGTCTGAGATAGACGTCGATCTACATCTGAAGCTCTTCGATACACCGTAAGTCTAGAGTCTTATCGGTTCTGAGAAAGACTCGGCGGTTCTGCCCTAGCTAGGCTGTCTGCCCTAGACTCGGACTCTGACTTTGTTCTAAGTCAATACATGCACATATCAATCTGATAATCTGCAAATATCAATGGAATAACATAAAGTATGTGATTTAGGGAAACTCAAGTCAAACCTAACTCGAGTTGTGCAATCCCGAATCAACATTTATTTATACCTTTGTCGTCCCAGTCTGACGAAGACGATGACCTGTATTCAACTCTGTCCATATCAAATCTGAAATGACAATATCGAATACAACGTATCAGTAAATAACTCAATACACAATCTGTTCTGATCAATACTCAATCCAGTATACAATCTGATCAGTGTCTGAACAAGATACAATCTGAGTCATATCAATAATATTACGATACAATCGAAATCATTATCAAATCTGATCAGATGTCAGTCTGCTGATGTTTTGACGGCATAACAATACTATCTGAATAACCCCGTCAGTCTGAACATCCCAAATATAATACCAGAATTCATAATCAATACTGGTACAACTTATAATCTCAACGCTAACACGAATCTTGATATCGAATCTCAACTAAATCTACTCTGAAATTCATAACAATTGTATAACCAGTCTATTCTTTAATCTGACTTCAATTATACAATGTTTACTGTAGCAGAAACATCATATCTGATTCATATTCAATTCTGACAATATCATAATTTCAAATCATGTCTAAACGTAACAAAACTTACGTCCAGATAAAGCCTGTGTCGATAGGAACACAGTACCGAAGTCGGATTTCAATTCAGACAACCGGATTCTTCGTAAGATTCAATTTATACCAGCGTTTCCCTTCGTTTCCATTTTCTTTCTTCCTTCTGAAGAAAGAAGCGTAGGTATATATATATATATATATATATATATATATATATATATATATATATATATATATATATAAACTTACCGTGCATGTTTACAAAACGTGGCACATTTCATGTTTTCCAGGTGGCGCTCGAGCGGTTGAAATGTACCGCTCGGGCGCCGAACATACTGTCCGGGTGCTTATCTTGCTAACCACTGGCGCTCGAGCTATCAGAGCGGTGGTTCTGTATAGGGTTTCACTACTACTGACTGCGAGAAGCTCACGAAGCCACGTCTTCGGTCTGTAAGTTTTACGTTTCAGCATTTTATTTAAAGCACGAATTATTTTGACAGCATGCTTCCATGCAGGGGCGTAGTACAACATGGGCAAAGCTGGGCTTATGCCCAGCAGATTTTTTTTATATTTTAAGTCTAGGTGTACATGTTTAAAGCCCACTTCATAAAAAAACTTTAAAAAATGCATTGAATTTTAAAGTCCATTGAGGATTTTAACTTTCTAAGGTTGAAAGTGAACATTGAGGATTTTAAGATTTCTAATATTTAGGATTGGAAATGTGTAAATAGTGAAATTAGTATCTATTTTTTATTTGTTCAAAGAAGAAAAATTTGTGAAGTTTTTATCTTTATATTAAAAATCCACATAATTTAAGTTGAATTATGCTGAAATTTTAAAATTAAACTTTTATGATTAAAAACTACGGTATGTATCTTTAACTTCTTTTTTATTTCTATTATACGAAGTTCAAATTAATATTTAAAAATATTCTGCCCACCTGAAAAAATAATTCTGGCTACGCCACTGCTTCCATGAAATAGTTTACAATCAGATCTTTTCAGTATTCATTTAAAAATAAATTATGGAATTATGCATGTTGGGTACGTTTGGAATTGGACATGTCTAAGAATTCGAATATTGGGCTTTAGTAGAGGTTGAAAATGATTTGACTATATTAGTTTTTAGTTCAGTATTGTTGATGTCCTTCTTATGGGTTATAAGTTAATCTTGAAATTATGAATGCTGTTGAGACTTGTAGAATTTCTAAGAAATTATTAATGGTTCTTGGTTGCTAGTCGAGTAAATTTTTGAGGATTTCATATAAGCAATAGCGATTTGAAGACTACGACAATCTTTAGGATTATAAATGTACAATTTGAGGATTTTAATTATCTATGGAAATGTAAGATTAATTATGAGAATTTATTTAGGATGCATGCTCTACATAGTTGGATTTAAGGATCGAATTGCGGAAATTGAGAATTTTAAGGATTAAATGCGAACTTTTGAGAAATTGGAATTTTAAGTATTTATATAAATGTAAGACGTGTTATGGGAATTAATTTTGAGTTTAATAAACTTAAGACTGTTGAACCTTATGATACGGGAAATCTATAAAAATGAAATTGGGAATACTGAGGACTAATGGGTAATTGTGGAATTTTCGAGATTTAGGGAAAAAAATTTGACGACATTCGAGGAAAGTAAGAATTAATTATACAATTTTAAGAAATTTGAGAACTTATTTAGTAGTAAGTGAGAATTGAACGGTTCAAATGATAGGAATTTTCGGTTATTTAGGCTCGAAGGAAATATAGAATATTAAAATATTTGGGTTATAATGTTATAATGAATGGTAACCAAGGACATTATAGGATGAATCAATCTTAAGCGTGAAAATTTAAGCGTTAGTGAAATAATGTTGTGACAAATGAAGAATTTAAAGTGATGACAATTTAAGATAAATTTGATCGGGTAGTTAAGTTATAAGGATAAAAATTGAGTTAGTAAATTTTTGGGAACATAAGTTTGATGTGTCACAAGTTTTAGTGATCATGATCTTAACAGTTAAGATTATACCTTGTGAGAATTTAAAATTTTTCAAAGTTGCGTACAATGAGGGTTAGTTTAATAGATAGACCAACGCAAGAGGTGAGGTAGACACCTTGTCTTGGGAAATGTTGGAAGTCATTAACAAACTTGGGACTAAACGGATATGTGTATTGGGATTATTTTATTCAAAGCTATTTGGATTAGGTAAGTTTGAATTTCAAATTTATGGAATATTTGTTCATACGGAAATTTTGAGTGAAATAAAAACAAAAGGGAATTAGTTGTGTTCAATATAAGCTATCAATTGATGAATATTAAGAATTTTTTTTTGTCAAGTAAGAACTCTAAAAGCTTGATATGCGGATTCTAGAATTTCATGGGTTATAAGTGAAATTGATTTATTAAAGTTAGTCTAATGCTACCATGGGCTAACTTATTAAGTTTATATGCTAGAATTAATTAAGCATTAAAGATACATAAGAATGTGACACTTGTTTCAATGAGGAGAGTTCAAGGATTTTAGGCTAACACAACTATGAGGTTGAAATAAGGTGTAACCTTTAAGCGTTCTAGTGAGAATAGTAGTCGATCAGTAAATTTTGGGTACAAAGGTTTCTTAAGTCGAACTGCATAAATGCTAATATAATAAGTCGATGAATATTACGAGTATAGTATAAAAAAAGTAAGGTACGATAAATTTGTACATCCATCTCTGGTATGAGAAACTACGGGATAAGTCAAATTCGTGGCTATAGTTGAATAGAACTAAGTCACCATAAGTTGTTTTAAGTTGCGATTCACAAACGAGGACTTTGGTAGACAAATGTATTTAGAATTGAGGAGACGTAAGGACGGCTTAATATTTATCTTATCAGAGTAGCCCATCGGAAGCGTGGATTATTAGGATTCTAGAATTAAGAATCTAAACTTTTTGTTTATCAATGATAAGCAAATTTCGAGGACGAAATTTCTTTTAAGGGGGGAAGGATTGTAGAACCCATAATTTGGACTGCGTATAAACCATGCATAATTCCTAGTAATTTAATTGCTTGAGTATTTAAATTCTTTTCTTTGAATTTATTTATTTTACGCAGTAGTTTAATCGTCATCTTTTCAGTAAATAAGTGAGGCCGGACTGGAGTTGGAGTTTAGAGATAAAATTTAAGATTCAGAAAATATTTCCAGAATTTAATTTAGCTAGCAAGTAAGTTAAGTTAAGTTAAAAAGGAGGTTGAGGATTTATTTTAGTTACTTGAGTTGAGTAGAAAATAAGTTCATTTAAGTTCCAATAATTAAGGGTTTAATTCACTAAATTAATTAAAGGATTAGTGAGGCTTTTAAAGGTTATTAATTTACTAGATAAACAACATTTCCCCTTTATTTATTTGTGAACTTTCGGCCACCCTTAGTTGCTAGAAAAATCCTTGCCAACTCATCACCCTTTTGACCCATTCTTTGTTGAGTTAGCATAATAATATTTTTAATTCTTGATCCACCTTAATTAATTAATTAATGAGCATTATCCTAGTCTAGATTAGCAAGGAGAATTTCGGCCACCTCATTCCCCAAAAAAAATTTGATAGCAAACCACAATTCAAATTTCAAAATGAGGGAGACTTGGTCTTGCATTTTAATCCCTTTATTAGTGGATCTTCCCCCTCACCTCTCCAACCATCATTCTCCCCTCCCTAATCTCGAAATTCAGAGTGAAATTCAGTAGAAAAACCGTGGGTTACATAGCTAAAAGAAGAGAGAAAAATAGAGAAAAGAAAAACAAGAGAAGCGCTCCACCTCCTCCGTGCCGCGTCGTCGTCGTTTTGTTCGTTTTCTTTCGAAACGAAACCAAGGCATGTCTAGATTCTTTCAAACCTCAATCAAGTCATATTAGCAATTATTTTTCAGTACATGATCAGGTTTTATCATGCAAAAACCGAATTACATCAAAGAATTTTCAGAAAACAACATGCAGATTTTTCGGCCCCTTTATTACATGCTTCACGGGTTTGCTCTTGTTTTGATGTTTCAGGTATTGGATTGACTCCAGGCTCCCAAGGCGACATCTATACACATAATAGGATGCATTAGGATCAGATTAGTCCATTCATTCTAGCCCCTTGCCGCTGGAAACTCAGAATTTGACAGCAACTTCATTCTAGACAGATTTGCTTTTCGAAAAAAATTCAGTTTGGTGGTCAAGGGGATTGAATCTGATCTTGTCTGCCCTAGGGCTCATAGCCGTGGTTAGATCACTCCCCTAGCATGTCTAAGACGTGACTAAGTCGCCCTTTTGGTGGCTTGGTCCATGGCTCCTCGGTTTTAAATAAAAACATGACAGCAGCCCCTCCCCTTTCTTGGCCCCTTCATTTTGACAGCACTTGTGTTTCGGTTTTGGGTTGGCTTGGTGTGGATCTGGCTTGGCCTTGTGCCCTTAGCTACGGTTCATACCACACCCCAAGATGTCTAGGTCGTGCCATGGTCCATTAATGGCCACTGGAACGACGCAAGATAACCCACGAAACAAGAACAGCCCACACTCCCCTTCTCGGCCCTTCATTGTACAGCACATGCATTTCGGTTTTGGTTGCTTGGTGTGAATCTTGGTTGGCCTATGGCCCATAGCCACAGTTCATACCATGCCCCTATATGTCTAGATCGTGCCATGGTCAACCAAATGGCCACTGGAACGACGCAAGACATCGATCAAAGCAAGACACTACACTTGCACAGCTGCTGGAAATTACAGCAACTTGCTGTGTCGATTAGGAGGCTTGTTTGAGTTCTTGGTTGGCTTTTAGCCTATGGCCTTGGACTGGACAGTGCCCCATTGAGTTAGGAAGGTCATGTTTTTGACCGTTCGTGATTCGGATCATTTTTGAGGTCGTACGAGAATTTACGGTGCGATGTGCCAAATTGACTCTCGAAAGAGCGTTGCGTGTTTTGGCCTCCATTTCACCTAGATTTCGACCCTATCTTTTTAGGAGCATTATTTTATGATTTTTTCAGCGTATTTTAATCATGACTAAATGACGGTTCAGTGTTGGTTCGGGTTGGTTCGGAGTCATGATTAAATACGAAGTCATTAGGCGTCATAGTCGCATCTTTTGAACGTAAAATTCATAGTTGGTCAAGTTTGAGCATTTGCATGTTTTTCATTTCACAGTTAGGTTGCAGCGAGCCTGGGGACGATCCATTCCAGTTGGTAAAATTTCAGGATATTTTCATTATCGTCAGTTAATTATTTTACGTGCATGAAAACAGAAAAATGATTATTTTTGAGATTTATGCGATATGGCTTGTGGTTCATTCACTATGTGGGAGCATTATTATTATTTATACGGTCGCCAGTGACCGCTCAGTTCAGGTTGGTACCATCGGGTCTTCAGTGACTGCTCAGTTCAGGTTGGTACCATCGGGTCTTCAGTGACCGCCAGCTCAGTTCCAGGCTCCCCGGTAGTCAGTTACTGATCAGTTCAGCTTAGTGCAGTGGCCACAGGCGTAAAACATAATCTCAACAGAAAATTTTATCAGTTATTTCAGTACAGGCTCCAAGGAGCAAATATTTTTACTGTGATTATCAGTTCAGTTATGCACGTATTATAATTGCTCAGATCAGTTTATTTTCAGCATGCCTCATGACATGAAATTTTATCCCATGCTTATTATAATTCAGATTTTTACTCGTTACCTGCAATATATGCATGCTGAGTCTTTAGACTCACTAGACTTGATTGTTGTAGGTACTGATGAGGCCAGGGCCGAGGGCGGGGACCTGTGAGCTAGCTTGGGTCGGCAGTAGTGGCACCCGAGGACCTCAGTGCAGCAGTTGTTATTTTCTTTCGCAAACAATTTTTATCAGTCATTGGATAATTTTCAAATTGTTATTGTTGGCAAAACTTTATTTTTCTTCCGCTGCTATTATTTTAAACATTGAACTTGATTCATCAGTTGATTTTATGAATGAGGCCGTTTAAGTTTCTTTTAAAAAGAAAAATTTTAATTTTCCGCAATATTTAAAGCAAGAAGATTTAGGGCCTTTACAATTGGAACCCCGAGTTATTCGGTGAGGTCTAATTTCGAGGACGAAATTTCTTTTAAGGGGGGAAGGATTGTAGAGCCCGTAACTTAGACTACGTATAAGCCATGCATAATTCCTAGCATTTAAATTAAAATAATTTATTTTATTTGCATGAGTATTTAAATTCTTTAAATTTATTTATTTCATGCAGTAGTTTAATTTTCAGCTTTTCAGTAAATTCAGTGAGGCCGGACCGGAGTTGGAGCATAGAGATAAATTTTAATATTTAGGAAATATTACTAGAATTTATTTAAGCTAAATAAATAGTGATTTTAGTGTAAAATAAAGTTTTTGGGATTATCTAATTAAGTTGAGATAGAATAGTAAATAGAGTTAGATAATTAATTCCTTAATTCCATAAAATAAAATGAGTGGATTAAACACTAGAGATTTAAAATACAAGGTTTAAGAAAATATTTATCCTCCCCATTTATCCTCAAATTTTCGGCCACAATGATTTGTTTAAACAATTATTTTCCTTATCATCATCTCATCCCATCTTTGAATTTATTTAGTAATTTAAGTCTAGGATTTTTGGGAGCACATTTTATTAATTATTAGAGCTTTTCCTAGTCTAGTTTAACTAGAATAATCGGCCATCTCCTTCTAGAGCCATCCAAAGATTTGTTAGCAACAAACATTCGAGATTTTAAATTTTAAAAAACAATTTGTTGGAGACTTGGCCTTGATAAGATCCTATTATCTTGCACCTATCCCCCTCATTATCTAGAACACCTTCTCCCCTCTCCCTTGATCGAGAAGAGCAGCCCTTTCAGATCTAGAAACCGTGAGTTTTCAGTAGTGTTCTTAGGGAGAAAATCGTGTGCTTCAAGAGAGAAAAGAAGGAAGGAAAAGCGCTCCGTCTCCGCGTCGCGTCGTCGTTGTTTCTTTTCGTTTCTAGTTAAAACGAATCCAGGCATGTCTAGATCTCTTTCAAACCTCAATCAAGCCATAGTAGTAAAATTATTTTTACATAAAACTCATGAAATTCTTGCATGAAAACCGAAATTTGGACAGCAATAGCATATAAAAATTCTGTGCAGTTTTTATTTCCTTGGCAGCTTCACGGTTGTATTGTTTTTGTGAGTTTCAGGTTATGGCTCGACTCCAGGCTCCCAAGGCAACATCTAGGCATGTACTAGGATGGATTAGGACCACTTTGGTCAATTAAAATCAGCCCCCATGCATGAGAGAAATCGAGATGACAGCAACTCCCCTTTGCTGTCATTTTTGTGCTTCAAATTTCAGTTTTGTTGTCATGGGAAGAGATCTGATCTTGGCTGCCCCAGGGGCTTATAGCCATGGTTAGATCACTTCCCTAGCATGTCTAAGACGTGACTAAGTCGCCCTTTTGGTGGCTCGGTCCATGGCTCCTCGGTTTTTAAACAAAACATCACAACAGCCCCTCCCCTTCTCGCCCCTTCGGTTTTTGACAGCTGGTGTGTCTTGGCTTGTTTGGGTTAGATTTCGAGTCATGGCTGGCCTAGGGCCAGTAGCCATGGCTAGGACCCTTCCCTAGCAAGCATAGGACGTGGTCAAGTCGGCCATAAGTGGCTTGAGCCATGTCCCAAGTCGTTTGGACAGAAGCAACACAAGTGTCCTCTCGGCCCCTTCATTTTTGACAGCAGGTTTGCATTTCGTTTTTGTGGCTTGGTGTGGATCTGGTTCGGCCTTGTGCCCTTAGCCACGGTCCATACCACACCCCAAGATGTCTAGGTCGTGCCACGGTAAATTAATGGCCACTGGAACGACGCAAGACATTGATCAAAGCAAGACACTACGCACTACACAGCTGCTGGATTTTTTTGACAGCAGGTTGCTGTGCCGGTGCGAGGGCTCGTCTGAGTTCTTGGTTGGCTTTTAGCCTATGGCCTTGGACTGGACAGTGCCCCATTGAGTTAGGAAGGTCATGTTTTCGACCGTTCATGATTCAGATCATTTTTGAGGTCGTTCGAGAATTTACGGTGCGATGTGCCAAATTGACTCTCGATAGAGTGTTTCATGTTTTGGCCTCCATTTCACCTAGATTTCGACCCTCATAATTTTAGGAGCATAAATTCATAATTTTAAGCGTATTTTAATCATGACGTCACGTTGGTTCAGTGTTGGTTCGGGTTGGTTTAAAGTCATGATTAAATACGAGGTCGTTAGAAGTATTTGTCGCATTTTAGAAATTTAATTTCATCAATTTGCCAAAGAAAATCCATTGCATATTTTATGGCATATTTAGGTCGCAGCGAGCCTGGGGACGATCCATTCCAGTTGGTAAAATTTCAGGATATTTTCATTATCGTCAGTTAATTATTTTACGTGCATGAAAACAGAAAAATGATTATTTTTTAGATTTATGTGATATGGCTTGTGGTTCATTCACTATGTGGGAGCATTATTATTATTTATACGGTCGCCAGTGACCGCTCAGTTCAGGTTGGTACCATCGGGTCTTCAGTGACCGCTCAGTTCAGGTTGGTACCATCAGGTCACCAGTGACCGCTCAGTTCAGGTTGGTACCATCGGGTCTTCAGTGACCGCCAGCTCAGTTCCAGGCTCCCCGGTAGTCAGTTACCGATCAGTTCAGTTTAGTGCAGTGGCCACAGGCGTAAAACATAATCTCAACAGAAAAGTTTTATCAGTTATTTCAGTACAGGCTCCAAGGAGCAAATATTTTTACTATGATTATCAGTTCAGTTATGCACGTATTATAATTGCTCAGATCAGTTTATTTTCAGCATGCCTCATGACATGAAATTTTACCCCATGTATATTTTACTTCAGATTTTATTCGTTACCTGCGATATATGCATGCTGAGTCTTTAGGCTCACTAGACTTGATTGTTGTAGGTACTGATGAGGCTAGGGCCGAGGGCGGGGACCAGTGAGCCAGCTTGGGTCGGCAGTAGTGGCACCCGAGGACCTCAGTGCAGCAGTTATTATTTTATTCCGCAAACAATTTTTATCAGTCGTGGATATTTTTAAATTGAAATTGTTGGCAAACTTTATTTTTCTTCCGCTGCTATTATTTTAAACATTGAACTTGATTCATCAGTTGATTTTATGAATGAGGTCGTTTAAGTTTCTTTTAAAAAGAAAAATTTTAATTTTCCGCAATATTTAAAGCAAGAAGATTTAGGGCCTTTACAATTGGTATCAGAGCCGACCTCTCTTAGTACGGTGTGGTTCGGGGACGAACCAAGCGGAAGCTGGTGGGCATGTGAGGCCCGGGGCCGAAGAGGGCGGGGGGTGAACGCCGGTGCCATTAGTTGCACGGACAATGAGCGGCTCCTGGCAGGCTTCTAGGTGAAGGGAACATGAATGAACCGACCCACACGGGAATGAGAGGGATTCCGAGACTGGGCAATGTAATGGACTGAACAGTTGAAGAGGGCTTAAAAGATTTGATTGGTACTACTCATATCACGAAGGTGCATCTTCTTTTCGGTAGCTCATCACATAAGAACTCCAAAGTTAAGCGTGCTTGACTTGGGGCAATATTTCCAGACTTTATTTTAGCTAGCCAATAATTTAATTTAAGTTAAATTTAGGTTTAAGGAATTTATTTTAGCAACTTGAGGTGATAGAAAATAAATTTATTTAAGTTACTTAATTTAAGGATTAATTCAATAAATTAATTAAAAGATTAGTGAGACTTCTAAGGGTTATTAATGTGCTGGATAATCAACATCTCCCTTTCTTTTATTTTAAAATTTTCGGCCACCTTGAATGTCTAGACATTCACTTTGCCTTATCACCATCTTATCCCTTCTTTGAATGTAATTAGTAAATTAATTCTTAGATAGTATTTTGGGAGCACCATTTAATTATTATTTAGAGCTTATCCTAGTCTAGTAATCAAGGGGAAAATCGGCCACTTCATCTAGCAAGCACCAACAAATCTTTTGTTATCAAACTAGAATTCAAAATTTAAATTGAGAAGACTTGGTCTCCCCCTTTCTATCCCTGTTATTATGGATCTCCCCTCACTATCTAGAACCACCTTCTCCCCTCTCCCTACCACCGAAAACCAGCAGCCATTTTCAGATAGAAATCGTGAGTTCTAAGCTAGAAAGGAAGGGAAAGAAATCGAGTGCAAGAAAGGTAGAAAAGAGAAGCCACTCCGTCTCCGTGCCGCGTCGTCGTCTCTTCATTCGTTTTTCATTAAAACGAAACCAAGGCATGTCTAGATCTCTTTCAAACCTCAATCAAGCCATAGTAGTAAAATTATTTTTACATCAAACTCATGAAATTCTTGCATGAAAACCGAAATTTGGACAGCAATAGCATATAAAAATTCTGTGCAGTTTTTATTTCCTTGGCAGCTTCACGGTTGTATTGTTTTTGTGAGTTTCAGGTTATGGCTCGACTCCAGGCTCCCAAGGCGACATCTAGGCATGTACTAGGATGGATTAGGACCACTTTGGTCCATTAAAATCAGCCCCCATGCATGAGAGAAATCGAGATGACAGCAACTCCCCTTTGCTGTCATTTTTGTGCTTCAAATTTCAGTTTTGTTGTCATGGGAAGAGATCTGATCTTGGCTGCCCCAAGGGCTTATAGCCATGGTTAGATCACTTCCCTAGCATGTCTAAGACGTGACTAAGTCGCCCTTTTGGTGGCTCGGTCCATGGCTCCTCGGTTTTTAAACAAAACATCACAACAGCCCCTCCTCTTCTCGCCCCTTCGGTTTTTGACAGCTGGTGTGTCTTGGCTTGTTTGGGTTAGATTTCGAGTCATGGCTGGCCTAGGGCCAGTAGCCATGGCTAGGACCCTTCCCTAGCAAGCATAGGACGTGGTCAAGTCGGCCATAAGTGGCTTGAGCCATGTCCCAAGTCGTTTGGACAGAAGCAACACAAGTGTCCTCTCGGCCCCTTCATTTTTGACAGCAGGTTTGCATTTCGTTTTTGTGGCTTGGTGTGGATCTGGTTCGGCCTTGTGCCCTTAGCCACGGTAAATTAATGGCCACTGGAACGACGCAAGACATTGATCAAAGCAAGACACTACGCACTACACAGCTGCTGGATTTTTTTTGACAGCAGGTTGCTGTGCCGGTGCGAGGGCTCGTCTGAGTTCTTGGTTGGCCTTTAGCCTATGGCCTTGGACTGGACAGTGCCCCATTGAGTTAGGAAGGTCATGTTTTCGACCGTTCGTGATTCGGATCATTTTTGAGGTCGTTCGAGAATTTACGGTGCGATGTGCCAAATTGACTCTCGATAGAGTATTTCATGTTTTGGCCTCCATTTCACCTAGATTTCGACCCTCATAATTTTAGGAGCATAAATTCATAATTTTAAGCGTATTTTAATCATGACGTCACGTTGGTTCAGTGTTGGTTCGGGTTGGTTTAAAGTCATGATTAAATACGAGGTCGTTAGAAGTATTTGTCGCATTTTAGAAATTTAATGTCATCAATTTGCCAAAGAAAATCCATTGCATATTTTATGGCATATTTAGGTCGCAGCGAGCCTGGGGACGATCCATTCCAGTTGGTAAAATTTCAGGATATTTTCATTATCGTCAGTTAATTATTTTACGTGCATGAAAACAGAAAATGATTATTTTTGAGATTTATGCGATATGCTTGTGGTTCATTCACTATGTGGGAGCATTATTTATACGGTCGCCAGTGACCGCTCAGTTCAGGTTGGTACCATCGGGTCTTCAGTGACCGCTCAGTTCAGTTGGTACCATCGGGTCTTCAGTGACCGCCAGCTCAGTTTCAGGCTCCCCGGTAGTCAGTTACCGATCAGTTCAGCTTAGTGCAGTGGCCACAGGCGTAAAACATAATCTCAACAGAAAAGATTTATCAGTTATTTCAGTGCAGGCTCCAAGGAGCAATTATTTTTACTGTGATTATCAGTTCAGCATGCACGTATTATAATTGCGCAGTACAGATTATTTTCAGCATGTCGCATGGCATGATATTTTATCCCATGCATATTTTACTTCAGATTTTTACTCGTTACCTGCGATATATGCATGCAGAGTCTTTAGACTCACTAGACTTGATTGTTGTAGGTACTTATGAGGCCAGGGCCGAGGGCGGGGACCAGTGAGCGAGCTTGGGTCGGCAGTAGTGGCACCCGAGGACCTCAGTGCAGCAGTGCTATTTTTATTCCGCAAACTAATTTTTATCAGTCATCGAACATTTTTAAATTGTTGTTGTTGGAAAACAGTTATTTTCTTCCGCTGCTTTTATTTTAAACATTTAACTTGATTCACCGGTTGATTTTATGAGTAAGGCCATTTAAGTTCTTTTAAAAATAAAAATTTTAAATTTTCGCAAATTTTCAAGCAAGAAGTTTTAGGGCCTTTACATGTAAAGGCCCTAAAACTTCTTGCTTGAAAATTTGCGGAAATTTAAAATTTTTATTTTTAAAAGAACTTAAATGGCCTTTCTCATAAAATCAATCGGTGAACCAAGTTCAATGTTTAAAAATAAAGCAGCGGAAGAAAATAAAGTTTGCCAACAATTTAAATTTAAAAATATCCACGACTAATAAAATTGTTTGCGGAATAAAATAAACACTGCTGTACTGAGGTCCTCGGGTGCCACTACTGCCGACCCAAGCTGGCTCACTGGTCCCCGCCCTCGGCCCTGACCTCATCAGTACCTACAACAATCAAGTCTAGTGAGCCTAAAGACTCAGCATGCATATATCGCAGGTAACGAGTAAAATCTGAAGTAAAATATTCGTGAGATATGCTGAAAATAATCTGTACTGAGCAATTAAATTACGTGCATAACTGAACTGATAATCACAGTAAAAATATTTGCTCCTTGGAGCCTGTACTGAAATGACTGGTAAAATTTTCTGTTGAGATTATGTTTTACGCCTGTGGCCACTGCACTAAGCTGAACTGATCGGTAACTGACTACCGGGGAGCCTGGAACTGAGCTGGCGGTTACTGAAGACCCGATGGTACCAACCTGAACTGAGCGGTCACTGAAGACCCGATGGTACCAACCTGAACTGAGCGGTCACTGGCGACCGTATAAATAATAATAATGCTCCCACATAGTGAATGAACCACAAGCCATATCGCATAAATCTCAAAAATAATCATTTTTCTGTTTTTATGCACGTAAAATAATTAACTGACGATAATGAAAATATCCTGAAATTTTACCAACTGGAATGGATCGTCCCCAGGCTCGCTGCAACCTAAAAATGCCATGAAAATATGCAATGGATTTTTCTTAGGCAAATTTATGCAATTAAATTCCTAAAATGCGACAACTACGTCTAACGACCTCGTATTTAATCATGACTTTAAACCAACCCGAACCAACACTGAACCAACGTGACGTCATGATTAAAATACGTTTAAAATTATGAATTTATGCTCCTAAAATTATGAGGGTCGAAATCTAGGTGAAATGGAGGCCAAAACATGAAACGCTCTTTCGAGAGTCAATTTGGCACATCGCACCGTAAATTCTCGAACGACTTCAAAAATGATCCGAATCACGAACGGTCGAAAACATGACCTTCCTAACTCAATGGGGAACTGTCCAGTCCAAGGCCATAGGCTAAAAGCCAACCAAGAACTCAAACAAGCCTCCTAATCGACACAGCAAGTTGCTGTAATTTCCAGCAGCTGTGCAAGTGTAGTGTCTTGCTTTGATCGATGTCTTGCGTCGTTCCAGTGGCCATTTGGTTGACCATGGCACGATCTAGACATGTAGGGGCATGGTAGGAACCGTGGTTATGGGCCATAGGCCAACCAAGATTCACACCAAGCAACCAAAACCGAAATGCATGTGCTGTACAATGAAGGGCCGAGAAGGGGAGTGTGGGCTGTTCTTGTTTCGTGGGTTATCTTGCGTCGTTCCAGTGGCCATTAATGGACCATGGCACGACCTAGACATCTTGGGGTGTGGTATGAACCGTAGCTAAGGGCACAAGGCCAAGCCAGATCCACACCAAGCCAACCCAAAACCGAAACACAAGTGCTGTCAAAATGAAGGGGCCAAGAAAGGGGAGGGGCTGCTGTCATGTTTTTATTTAAAACCGAGGAGCCATGGACCAAGCCACCAAAAGGGCGACTTAGTCACGTCTTAGACATGCTAGGGGAGTGATCTAACCACGGCTATGAGCCCTAGGGCAGCCAAGATCAGATTCAATCCCCTTGACCACCAAACTGAATTTGTTCGAAAAGCAAATCTGTCTAGAATGAAGTTGCTGTCAAATTCTGAGTTTCCAGCGGCAAGGGGCTAGAATGAATGGACTAATCTGATCCTAATGCATCCTATTACGTGTATAGATGTCGCCTTGGGAGCCTGGAGTCGATCCATAACCTGAAACTCACAAACCAACAGAAAACGTGAAGCATGAAGAACTAACCAATCTGTGCAGAATTTTTAAATGATGTTGCTGCCAAAATAAATCGGTTTCATGCTGTAAAATCGTGACTATGAGATGCTATAAAAACACTATAGGACTTGATTGAGGTTTAGAAAAGAACATAGACATGCCTTGGTTTCGTTTTAATGAAAAACGAATGAAGAGACGACGACGCGGCACGGAAGAGACGGAGCGCTTATTTCCTTTCCTTCTACTCGATTCTTTTTTTTTTCTATTAATGAGCTCTCGATTTCCTCACTAAACCCACGATCAAGCACTGAAATTCTCTCAAATAATCGGTGGTGGGGGATGGGAAATGGTTAGGAGGGTGAGGGAGGTCCAATAATAAAGGGACACCAAGGTATGACCAAGTCTTTTTTTTTTTTTTTGAATTTGAATTCTAGTTGCTAACAAAAGATTACTTGGGTGATTCTAGAATGTGTAGTGGCCGATTATATCCATCCTAATCTAGACTAGGATTATGCTAATTAATTAATAAATGGAGGTTGATAGATAATTAGAATTATTAGCATGCTAAAAGATGGCAAAGAATTGGTCAATGGTGAGTTGGCAAAGAAAAATCTAGATACCACAAGGGGTGGCCGAAATCTTCAATTAAAATGGATGGGGAGGGTTGTTTAATTACTAAATTAATAACTCTTAAAAGCCTCACTAATCCCTTAAATAATTTAGTGAATAAAATTCTTAATTAAGTAACTTAAATGAACTAATTTTCTACTCACCCCAAATAATTAAAAATAGTTCCTTAAACTACTTTTTAACTTAAATTAACTTACTTGCTAGCTAAAGTAAGTCCTGGAAATATTTCTCGAATCTTAAATTCTATCTCAAAACTCCAACTCTGGTCCGGCCTCACTGAAATAACTGAAATGCTGAAAATCAACTACTGAGGCCCGGGGCCGAAGAGGGCGGGGGGCGAACGCCGGTGCCATCAGTTGCACGGACAATGAGCGGCTCCTGGCAGGCTTCTAGGTGAAGGGAACATGAATGAACCGATCCACACGGGAATGAGAGGGATTCCGAGACTGGGCAATGTAATGGACTGAACAGTTGAAGAGGGCTTAAAAGATTTGATTGGTACTACTCATATCACGAAGGTGCATCTTCTTTTCGGTAGCTCATCACATAAGAACTCCAAAGTTAAGCGTGCTTGACTTGGGGCAATTTTGGGATGGGTGACCTCCTGGGAAGTTTCCCAGGGTGCGTGTGAGTGAGGACATAAGCACGCTGGAAAGACTCGTCTTGGTACAGTGAGGACAGTCGTCAAATCTGGGGCGTTACACGAGCGGTCAAAAACTATCGCTCGGGTGCCAGACTTTCTGCCCAAGCCCTCACGTTCTCATCCCCTGGCACTCGAGCGGTCAAAAACTACCGCTCGGGCGCCAGCTATTCTGTCCAAGGGTAAGCTTATGGTGCATTGGCGCTCGGGCGGTCCTTTTCTACCGCTCGAGCGCCGAAGGTTCTGTCCAAATTCTTGGCTAACTATTCAACGACGCCCGGCCTCGTCATTTGAGTTCTTATAACCTCAATTATGTCAATTAATCAACGTCTGATTACAATACTTAAATCTCGGGCATTACAATTTGCTTAGTATAGGGCTTTGCACGATAAATCACAATTATAATAAATAAATATTACGTCGTGGGTAACAAATATAACTTTTAACATAAATATTAAGCAATATTCGAACTAAAAGATAAATCTTTCACTATCATTCAGTTTTGTTAGGTTAAGCGTGCAAGAGTGAGAGTAGCATTGGGATGAGTGAACTCCTGTGAAGTTTTCGTGAGTTACGCTGCTGACATTGTGTCGCTTATTTTAAATTTCATTAAAGATATAATTTTTTAAAAAAAAACTATAAATTTCATTCCAAAAATAAAATTTCATTTTTCTTCAATTATTATAAAATTCATTAATACCTGAAAACGAACAAAAAAAAGACATGTATTTATTAATATTATTTAACGAAAATAACGACATAAATGTAAACTGACACAATTTTATTATAGTTTTCAATTTTATTAGTCGTGTTTATTTAAGTTATTAATGGATATTAATTTACTCAAGTTTAAAATAAAAATTGCATAAAAAATCCTACGAGGCTGTTTCACAGGAACATGTCTCATATCCTACCCTAATCATGAAAAATCATTGTTTTTTCACTCAAAAAATTGACCGGTGACCCATCTGAAGGATATATCCTTGAGACCGACTCACATAAAACCAATTCAAAAATTGGAGAACTATAAAAATTCATTAAAAAAAAGAGAAGTCAAACAAAAATAATTATTTTTAAAATAAGGATATAATTCATTATGTGAAAATATATTGTAAATTTTATTATTCCTCTATTCATTTTAAATTATATTAAAGATATATTTTTTTAAAACAAATAAAGTATAAATTTCATTTCAAAAAATGGTGGCTAAATTTAATTTTGTTCAATTTTATTTAGAATTAATTGATAGTTGGGAAAAAAACAAACAATAAAATATGTATTTATTATTATTATTTCAAATTTTATTAAAGATATTATTTTTTTAAAAAAAATGATGTGTAAATTTCATTCCAAAAACTGAAGGCTTAATTTAAATTTCATTCTAAAAACTGGTGGCTAAAATTTATTTTTCTTCAATTTATTTTAGAATATATTAAATAATAGATGGAAAAAAACAAACAAGCGAATAGAAGTATATTAATTATTATTATTTACGTTATTCATAGATGTTAATTTATTTAAGTTAAAAATAAAATTGACTCAGAAACTCCTATGAGGTTGTTTCACGAATGAATTTTGTGAAACATGCCTCATATCTGACTTGAATCGTGAAAAAAAAAAGTATTTTTTCACTCCTGAAATAACTGGGTCAGCCCCTCTCAGGACTATATAAATGTCTCATATAAATGGAGTACAAATTTCATCACAAAAAATGAAGACTAAATTCATTTATCTTCAATTTATTTTAAATTACATTAATTAATAGATGAAAAACATATAAAACCAAAAATAATAATAATAATGGAGTGCAAATTTCATCAATAAAATGAAGGCTAAATTTCATTTTTCTTCAATTTATTTTAAATTTTATTAATTAATTAATATATGAAAAAAAGACAAAAAATAAACATGTATTACTGAAGAATGAAGGCTGATGCTAAATTTTATTTTTTTTTTATTTTCTTCAATTTAGTTTAGATTCAATTAATTAATAGATTAGAAAAGACTAAAATTCATTTCTCTTCAGTTTATTTTAATTTCATTTTTCTTCAATTTATGTAAATTCACAATTCACATTTACACACTCTATATTTAATTTTATTTTAATTTTAATTTATTTTAAATTTCATTAATTAATAGATGAAGAACATGAAAAACAACAAAAAAATTAAATATGGAATGTGTAAATGAAGGTAAGGACATTTATGTAAATTCATTTTATATTAATTTATTTTAAATTTTATTAATTAAAACAACAAAAAAATTATTATGGAATCTGTAAATGAAGGTAAGGACATTTATGTAAATTCATTTTATTTTAATTTATTTTAAATTTTATTAATTAATAGATGAAAAACATGGAAAACAACAAAAAAATTAAATATAGAGTGTGTAAATGAAGGTAATGACATTTTTGTAAATTAACAATTCACATTCATATATTTATATAGATATAGAATAGATAGATATATTTTAAATTTTATTAATTAATAGATGAAAAAATGGAAAACAACAAAAAAATTAAATATGGAGTGTGTAAATGAAGGTAAGGACATATAGATATAGATTATTAATTAATAGATGAAAAACATGGAAAAAGAAATTAAATATGGAGTGTGTAAATGAAGGTAAGGACATTTTTGTAAATTTACAATTCACATTCATATATTTATATAGATATATATAGATAGATTTATTAATTAATAGATGAAAAATATAGAAAACAACAAAAAAATTAAATATGGAGTGTGTAAATGAAGGTAAGGACATTTTTGTAAATTCACAATTCACAATCATATATTTATATTCAATTAATTAATAGATTAGAAAAGACTAAAATTCATTTCTCTTCAGTTTATTTTAATTTCATTTTTCTTCAATTTATGTAAATTCACAATTCACATTTACACACTCTATATTTAATTTTATTTTAATTTTAATTTATTTTAAATTTCATTAATTAATAGATGAAGAACATGAAAAACAACAAAAAAATTAAATATGGAATGTGTAAATGAAGGTAAGGACATTTATGTAAATTCATTTTATATTAATTTATTTTAAATTTTATTAATTAAAACAACAAAAAAATTATTATGGAATCTGTAAATGAAGGTAAGGACATTTATGTAAATTCATTTTATTTTAATTTATTTTAAATTTTATTAATTAATAGATGAAAAACATGGAAAACAACAAAAAAATTAAATATAGAGTGTGTAAATGAAGGTAATGACATTTTTGTAAATTAACAATTCACATTCATATATTTATATAGATATAGAATAGATAGATATATTTTAAATTTTATTAATTAATAGATGAAAAAATGGAAAACAACAAAAAAATTAAATATGGGGTGTGTAAATGAAGGTAAGGACATATAGATATAGATTATTAATTAATAGATGAAAAACATGGAAAAAGAAATTAAATATGGAGTGTGTAAATGAAGGTAAGGACATTTTTGTAAATTTACAATTCACATTCATATATTTATATAGATATATATAGATAGATTTATTAATTAATAGATGAAAAACATAGAAAACAACAAAAAAATTAAATATGGAGTGTGTAAATGAAGGTAAGGACATTTTTGTAAATTCACAATTCACAATCATATATTTATATAGATATTTATATATATAATAGATATAGATTATTAATTAATAAATGAAAAACATGGAAAACAAAAAAAAATTAAATATGGAGTGTGTAAATGAAGGTAAGGACATTTTTGTAAATTCACAATTCATTCATATATTTATATAGATATTTATATATATAATAGATATAGATTATTAATTAATAGATGAAAAACATGGAAAACAAAAAAAAATTAAATATGGAGTGTGTAAATGAAGGTAAGGACATTTTTGTAAATTCACAATTCACATTCATATATTTATATAGATATAGATAGATAGATTTATTAATTAATAGATGAAAAACATGGAAAACAACAAAAAAAATTAAATATGGAGTGTGTAAATGAAGGTAAGGACATTTTTGTAAATTCACAATTCACATTCATATATTTATATAGACTAGATAAATGCACGTGCGTTGCACGTAGAGAAATAAAGATAATTTGTATATGATAATCTTATTTAAATATGTTGGAATTATTTTTGCAATAAGAATAACTATTAATAGATTGATAAATAATTATTTGGTTACAAATAAAATCATCACATTTTCTTGACTTTGATTTGAAGATCCCCTGAAATCTTTTTGTACCCATCGATTTTTATCTTCTTAGCTCTTTTTTTATAGGCAGCAATTGGTTCGTCATCTCGAATCTCTATTCCATCTTCATCTTCATCTTCATGGATCTTTATGTTTCTTTTGATGCTTGATTCATTTGACTTTTCTACCTTTGGCGGTACATTGCTTTGTTTAGTTTGCTTGATAATCTTCCGAGATCTCCGTTTCCTGATATTGACATTTGTTGTTGGATAATTGTCATGTATCTCAATAGCTTTTGCCACAATCTTTAACACTCCATCACGTATTTCTACTGAATTATCCAACTTGAACAAGAATGTGTGGAGCTTGGTTGACTTAGCAAATCTTTATATGGGTTATTTGGTAAATTTTGCATTGCAAATTTTTATTGTTAGATTGAAAATTTAAATATTCTATTTATGTAGATATAAAATCATTTGTTTGTTTTATCTTATACCTGGTCATGAATTTGAATGAAATCTCAATAGAACATCCAACAAAAGATGATGTAATTTTTCCAAATAATGTTATTCCTAGCGTCTCATTCCAATGTTCAATTGTGATTATTATTCTATACTTGCAACACAAAGAAGTAAAGTAGTGATCATCTCTCTCTTTCGTGGTCTAAAACTTGGGTTGGGTATTTGTATTTTTTATTACCTTGGAATGATCTTAATTAGATAGTTGATGCAATTGGCACAACTTTCTTTGTTGTTTGTTTTTGTAGCAGCTTGGAAACAATGATCACATGCTTCATACCATGGAGTAGCTTTGTTTTCGATTTCCTTTATCTTGCTCCATATCAAATAGTAGTTGTTCTATGTTAAATAAAAAGCATTTCAAATCTTGGTTTAGTTTGAATGTTAGTTGTTAAAATTTTTAATATTTAGCATGGGCAAATTATCTGGTTTTTTTTGTATCATTTTAGTAATTAAAACAATTAAGATTCATAAACAGTAAATTTTGCAGTACCTCCGTCAACATAGCTCGGTTTTTTGTTACATCATCTATTGTCACTTGTTTGGCGTCTGTGAGTGTCCTCGTAACCCAAAGTTCATTTAACTTATCTTGTTTTTTGTCTGCATCCAACCTACAAATTTATTATAAATAATAGACTTTAAGCATTCATATATTATAATAAACAAAATGTCCAATGTTTTTATCTAGTTTCTAACATCATTTTATATATTTAAAAAGAAAGTTGTCATGCTAGAATAATTTTTGTGACAAAATAAGTAAGTTCATACAATTTATATAATAAAATGTATGACTCACAAATACGAAGAGTTATAAATTCAGAAATATATACCATGTTTTTATTTCTTTGGCGGTGTCCATAGTGGATTAAGAATCATTGCAATTGTCGACGTAGTTTGTAACTGTTGTGCATGTGTTTCATTTTTTCGATTTACACCACATATTAGTCATTTTTGCTTTAAAAAAACATTTAAGAAATGAAGAAAGAAGGTTTGTTTTATAATATACTGAGAAAGATTTGCTTGGTCAGATTGGAAAATTCAACAGTAGGATGTTCATACTCAATGCGCTTCATCAATTGCCCTTCGTGCATTGCCAAGTCGTCCCACATAGTGACAGAAATAGTTTTCATTCTAAACAAAATAATTTATATGTTATAGATTTTAAGATATGCATGTTTATATGTGTCATTTTTTATTTAAGTTTACCTCATGTTGAGAAGCATAACTTGTCTCCTTTGACCTTATGTTTTATCTGGTCTGATGAAATTGCTTAATGGCATTACTTTATTTGGTATATCGATCACATCTGTACACATTTCATCGGTGTTATGAATATAAATATGACTTCTATTTTCAGATGGAAAAATTATTTATTCAAGATAAGGGAACTTACGCAGAACTTTTTTTGCATTCATGATATTGGCGAGTTCGTCAAATTCCTTGAATTTAAATGTTAGGTGTGGCATCTTTAGCATCCGAGGTAGCTCTGAACCTATGGTATTCTTTTGTAAATTCAGCTCAAATTTGGGGTTGATATTTGAATATCTGGAGTCTATGCATTTGATAAGAGAGTTGTATATTGTATACCACTTAATGGTTTAAAATAACTTGCGAAAATGTTCATTGACATTTGAGAAAATCAATCCATGAATCATTGTACCCTGTTTTTTGCAAAAAAAAAAAAAAAAGAAGTAAGAAATATTAATTTGATGGTAAAATACGTGAGTATGAATATTAAACTTGAGGCAAAAGTAAAATTAAATATGTCTGTTTAATTTTTTTTTCAAAGTTAAATAAATGAGCCTATGCTGAGAAATAATATTTTTTTATTACTCTGACGGTGGAATTATGTTTTTACATCGTTTTGCGGTATATATATATTTTAGTTATAGAAAAACTTAGAAATATAAAAGCTAATAATTATCAAAAATAAAAAAGAAATATAAAGGCTAATTATTTTCATATGAAATATATAATATTACAAAAATAAAATAAAATTAATTTTTATCTAATTAAATTTATTATTTTGTTAGTTTTGTTTTGACAAATACATCCCTATCTGCACAATATAAACTTTATTTTTAATTTTTATATGCGAATAAAAAAATGATTTGCATCTCATTTTGGTTCAATTTCTTTTCAACTTTTTCAGTTTGGATTTATGGTTTTTTCGAGTCACATTAAAGTTAACACCCCTATATCAAAATCAGTGACTTGCTGATACATTTTGAACTATGTCGTATCTGGTTTTTATAACGAAAACAAAAAATAAATATATTGTCCTAAATTATTTTTCACATACGAATTTTTTGCTAACTCAAAATTTTAAAAATAAATTATCACTTTTTGTGTTTCATATATAAATTAATTTATATGTAATATAATTAAATGAAGAACCAATTATTAATTTTTTAACAGTAGCATGTTTATGAGACAAAAAATGGTAATATAAGATAATTTTAAATGATCGTATTCTATTTTAAATAAAAATATTATAAATTAGTTTGAACATCAAATTTATTGAAGGAAAAATAATTTGGTCGATCTGATTTAGTTGATATTATCTTGAAGAAACATTAATTATCAAACTATAATTGAATGTTTTTTATGAAAAACTGGTTGAAGTAGTAATTTAATCAAATTGATTAAATAATAATTCTGGAATTTTTAAAGAAAGATTAAAAGAATAAAATAAAATTTGTCATAATTTGTGTTGTGCAGTTTTACATAAAAAAATATAATAATAAATCATAGGCGTAATATTTCAATTAATGAAGATGACATCGTTTCTAGAGTAGATTGTTCGAATGATAAAAATTATATTAACAGAAGATATCTAATTTTAAAACACACAACTTTAATATCATATGTGTATGTAGGTTTTCAACTTCAGAAATCAAACTATTATTTTAATTTTTAAATTGTCATTTTCATCAACTAACAAAAGGCGTAATATTTCAATTAATGAAGATGACATCGTTTATAGAGTAGATTGTTCGAATGATAAAAATTATATGAACAGAAGATATCTACTTTTAGAACACACAACTTTAATATCATATGTGTATGTAGGTTTTCAACTTCAGAAATCAAACTATTTTTTTAATTTTTAAATTGTCATTTTCATCAACTAACAAAAAGTTTTTTTTAATAAATTGTCGCTAAAAAAAATCAACAAAGTGTGGTATACATAGTCAAAATGCATACTGCTTCCAACTTCCAAGTGACCATAATCGATCAAACATGTAGAAAACATAATATAAGCAATAGGTACTTAACATATGTCACTAGATTTTTTTTTTTTGAAAAAGAAGTTGAGATGTTTAACAGTTATTTACTGTTGTGCAACAATGTGATGAAAAAAATGAGGTGGTCAAATATGTATATATAAAAGTGAGTGAAAGAGAGTGTACATGCATGAAAATGAGTGAAAAAGCCAAATAAAGAAATACAAGGATAACCAATTAAAGATAAGGAAGAGAAAGTGCCACCATGGTACAAATTTAATGATGACACCTAATTAATGAGGACAATAGAGTAAAATCACAATTCAATCCGTATATTTATATAGATTTTGATGGTAAAATACGTGAGTATGAATATTAAACTTGAGGCAAAAGTAAAATTAAATATGTCTGTTTAATTTTTTTTTCAAAGTTAAATAAATGAGCCTATGCTGAGAAATAATATTTTTTTATTACTCTGACGGTGGAATTATGTTTTTACATCGTTTTGCGGTATATATATATTTTAGTTATAGCAAAACTTAGAAATATAAAAGCTAATAATTATCAAAAATAAAAAAGAAATATAAAGGCTAATTATTTTCATATGAAATATATAATATTACAAAAATAAAATAAAATTAATTTTTATCTAATTAAATTTATTATTTTGTTGGTTTTGTTTTGACAAATACATCCCTATCTGAACAATATAAACTTTATTTTTAATTTTTATATGTGAATAAAAAAATGATTTGCATCTCATTTTGGTTCAATTTCTTTTCAAATTTTTCAGTTTGGATTTATGGTTTTTTCGAGTCACATTAAAGTTAACACCCTTATATCAAAATCAGTGACTTGCTGATACATTTTGAACTATGTCGTATCTGGTTTTTATAACGAAAACAAAAAATAAATATATTGTCCTAAATTATTTTTCACATAGGAATTTTTTGCTAACTCAAAATTTTAAAAAAAAATTATCACTTTTTGTGTTTCATATATAAATTAATTTATATGTAATATAATTAAATGAAGAACCAATTATTAATTTTTTAACAATAGCACGTTTATGAGACAAAAAATGGTAATATAAGATAATTTTAAATGATCGTATTCTATTTTAAATAAAAATATTATAAATTAGTTTGAACATCAAATTTATTGAGGGAAAAATAATTTGGTCGATCTGATTTAGTTGATATTATCTTGAAAAAACATTAATTATCAAATTATAATTGAATGTTTTTTATGAAAAACTGGTTGAAGTAGTAATTTAATCAAATTGATTAAATAATAATTCTGGAATTTTTAAAAAAAGATTAAAAGAGTAAAATAAAATTTTTCATAATTTGTGTTGTGCAGTTTTACATAAAAAAATATAATAATAAATCATAGGCGTAATATTTCAATTAATGAAGATGACATCGTTTCTAGAGTAGATTGTTCGAATGATAAAAATTATATTAACAGAAGATATCTACTTTTAAAACACACAACTTTAATATCATATGTGTATGTAGGTTTTCAACTTCAGAAATCAAACTATTATTTTAATTTTTAAATTGTCATTTTCATCAACTAACAAAAGGCGTAATATTTCAATTAATGAAGATGACATCGTTTATAGAGTAGATTGTTCGAATGATAAAAATTATATGAACAGAAGATATCTACTTTTAGAACACACAACTTTAATATCATATGTGTATGTAGGTTTTCAACTTCAGAAATCAAACTATTTTTTTAATTTTTAAATTGTCAATTTCATCATCTAACAAAAAGTTTTTTTTAATAAATTGTCGCTAAAAAAAATCAACAAAGTGTGGTATACATAGTCAAAATGCATACTGCTTCCAACTTCCAAGTGACCATAATCGATCAAACATGTAGAAAACATAATATAAGCAATAGGTACTATAACATATGTCACTAGATTTTTTTTTTTTTTTTGAAAAAGAAGTTGAGATGTTTAACAGTTATTTACTGTTGTGCAACAATGTGATGAAAAAAATGAGGTGGTCAAATATGTATATATAAAAGTGAGTGAAAGAGAGTGTACATGCATGAAAATGAGTGAAAAAGTCAAATAAATAAATACAAGGATAACCAATTAAAGATGAGGAAGAGAAAGTGCCACCATGGTACAAATTTAATGATGACAACTAATTAATGAGGATAATAGAGTAAAATCACAATTCAATCCGTATATTTATATAGATTTTGATTGATTTGATGGTAAAATACGTGAGTATGAATATTAAACTTGAGGCAAAAGTAAAATTAAATATTTCTGTTTAATTTATTTTTCAAAGTTAAATAAATGAGCCTATGCTGAGAAATAATATTTTTTTATTACTCTGACGGTGGAATTATGTTTTTACATCGTTTTGTGGTATATATATATTTTAGTTATAGCAAAACTTAGAAATATAAAAGCTAATAATTATCAAAAATAAAAAAGAAATATAAAGGCTGATTATTTTCATATGAAATATATAATATTACAAAAATAAAATAAAATTAATTATTATCTAATTAAATTTATTATTTTGTTGGTTTTGTTTTGACAAATACATCCCAATCTGAACAATATAAACTTTATTTTTAATTTTTATATGCGAATAAAAAAATGATTTGCATCTCATTTTGGTTCAATTTCTTTTCAACTTTTTCAGTTTGGATTTATGGTTTTTTTGAGTCACATTAAAGTTAACACCCCTATATCAAAATCAGTGACTTGCTGATACATTTTGAACTATGTCGTATCTGGTTTTTATAACGAAAACAAAAAATAAATATATTGTCCTAAATTATTTTTCACATAGGAATTTTTCGCTAACTCAAAATTTTAAAAAAAAATTATCACTTTTTGTGTTTCATATATAAATTAATTTATATGTAATATAATTAAATGAAGAACCAATTATTAATTTTTTAACAGTAGCACGTTTATGAGACAAAAAATGGTAATATAAGATAATTTTAAATGATCGTATTCTATTTTAAATAAAAATATTATAAATTAGTTTGAACATCAAATTTATTGAGGGAAAAATAATTTGGTCGATCTGATTTAGTTGATATTATCTTGAAGAAACATTAATTATCAAATTATAATTGAATGTTTTTTTATGAAAAACTGGTTGAAGTAGTAATTTAATCAAATTGATTAAATAATAATTCTGGAATTTTTAAAGAAAGATTAAAAGAATAAAATAAAATTTTTCATAATTTGTGTTGTGCAGTTTTACATAAAAAAATATAATAATAAATCATAGGCGTAATATTTCAATTAATGAAGATGACATCGTTTCTAGAGTAGATTGTTCGAATGATAAAAATTATATTAACAGAAGATATCTACTTTTAAAACACACAACTTTAATATCATATGTGTATGTAGGTTTTCAACTTCAGAAATCAAACTATTATTTTAATTTTTAAATTGTCATTTTCATCAACTAACAAAAGGCGTAATATTTCAATTAATGAAGATGACATCGTTTATAGAGTAGATTGTTCGAATGATAAAAATTATATGAACAGAAGATATCTACTTTTAGAACACACAACTTTAATATCATATGTGTATGTAGGTTTTCAACTTCAGAAATCAAACTATTTTTTTAATTTTTAAATTGTCATTTTCATCAACTAACAAAAAGTTTTTTTTAATAAATTTTCGCTAAAAAAAATCAACAAAGTGTGGTATACATAGTCAAAATGCATACTGCTTCCAACTTCCAAGTGACCATAATCGATCAAACATGTAGAAAACATAATATAAGCATTAGGTACTATAACATATGTCACTAGATTTTTTTTTTTTTTTTGAAAAAGAAGTTGAGATGTTTAACAGTTATTTACTGTTGTGCAACAATGTGATGAAAAAAATGAGGTGGTCAAATATGTATATATAAAAGTGAGTGAAAGAGAGTGTACATGCATGAAAATGAGTGAAAAAGTCAAATAAATAAATACAAGGATAACCAATTAAAGATGAGGAAGAGAAAGTGCCACCATGGTACAAATTTAATGATGACAACTAATTAATGAGAACAATAGAGTAAAATCACAATTCAATCCGTATATTTATATATATATAGATATATATAGATAGATAGATAGATAGATATATAGAGCTATATTGTTATTTTAAAAATATATATAGTGGTATTTTCTATATTTAACATGTATAAACTATTTTCAAATATATAAAAGTTTAACGCATAGCATTATTTTTTATTTGATTTAATGTGTAATTTAAATAATTATTAAGAAAAATAATGAATAAATCAAAATATTTTGACGTGAGTACAGTGATGATCAGTGAGTATCCAATCGATTATATATCTGTAATTAGTTATCTTTCTCTTTCGTTCTCTGAACCTATTCACATAAATGTACAAAAGCTACATAATCCATCAACATCGATATATGATATACAGTTTTATGCAATTAAATCTACGTATCAAACATGAAAATTCCACTTTCCATAGGTGTTATTGACTCGTGTGTGTGTGTGTTCAGGGACGGAGCCACCCCAAAGGCTAAGGTGGGCTCCAGCCCAGGCTAGATTTTTGGGCCTACTAAAAAATATGGATGAATTAGCGACAGATTTACTATATCCGTCGCTAAAATTTCTGAATTTATTAAAAATTTTAGCCCACAGCCTAGGGTACAAAAAAACGGATGGTTTAGCGACGGTTTTATTAAATCCGTTGCTAAAATTGCAACGGTTTACTCAAAACCGTCGCCGATCATTCAGCCCAGTCTCAAATTATTTCCTGGCTGTGTCCACACAGTGTGTGTATATATATAAATGAAATTTATATAGATAATAAGTATAAGATGAAAAATATATTGTATTTGATGTAGATGATCATCCGGATGGAATGATATTTGTTCTGTTAGTGATACTTTAATTTACAGGGACGACATAAATTCATAAATGTTTGTTTGCTTCATTTTGTAGCGTTAGTATGAACTGGTGACACCTGCTAAGAGTTCGTGGATAAGAAATATTTAGCAAGCATGTCAACAAAAATCTGAACACTGGAAAATATTCGACTCATACTAAACACATTCACAAGTTTTATAAATTACAAGCGGGCAACCATTTTTGAATAATTTAGACAGTCAAATTCATTTTCCAGGAGTAAAGTTTGTAGCATAGGCCCATGCATTGTTGTTAACTGGGTCTGCAAGGTGATCGGCGAGGTTCTCCAACGGACCTTTTCCAGTCACGATGGCCTGCACGAAGAATCCGAACATGGAAAACATGGCAAGTCTTCCATTCTTGAGTTCCTTAACCTTCAACTCAGCGAATGCCTCGGGGTCGTCAGCCAGACCCAATGGGTCGAAGCTGCCACCTGGGTATAGTGGGTCGGTGACTTCGCCGAGTGGCCCGCCGGCAATACGGTAGCCCTCAAGAGCTCCCATGAGAATAACCTGGGAGGCCCAGATGGCCAAGATGCTCTGAGCATGGACCAAGCTTGGGTTGCCCAAGTAGTCAAGTCCACCTTCTCTGAAGATCTGAGATCCAGCCTTGAACCACACGGCCTCACCGAATTTAACACCATTGCGGGACAAGAGCTCTGGGAAAACGCAGGCAAGGGTTCCAAGCATGGCCCATCTGCTGTGGATCACCTCCAGCTCCCGGTTCTTGGCGAAGGTTTCAGGGTCGGCCGAGAGTCCCGCGGTATCCCATCCGTAGTCACCGGGTGATACCCCATGGAAGACAGGCCCATCTTAGGGCCCCATTATGGAAGACAGGCCCATCAAAGGCCCTATTATCCCTGGCTCATCCTTAGCCCAAGTGGAAGATAAGCCCATCAAGGGCCCAGGTATTCTCCTATAAATACCAGGTTTGAGCGTATGATTATTCATTCACTATATTGTTTTCAGCAGCACCCTTAGCTGCTCCCCCCATATATCCTCAGTCACTGACTTGAGCGTCGGAGGGGCTACGCCAGGACACCCTCCTGGCTCCCTCTTAACGATCTTCTTTGTTATTTCAGGCTCAGGGTAACTTCAAAACCCGCGTCTGGATTAGTGACACTTGCTGGGAGCGGACCCTAAATTTCCCGTGAGTATCACCGGGGAATTCACCTTTGAGGTAGCTGGGGGCCTCACCAGAGAATGGTCCCAAGTACTTAACACGGTCTGGGCCATACCACGGGCTGCCTGATGTAGCAGGCTTTGAAGCAGTCTTCCTCATGGAGATCCTCCCGGTTCCATTGATCTCGGAACCGGATGGTGATTTCAGCGCCTTTCCAGCCAAGGCTGGGGAAGATAGAGCCATTGTTGATGAAGCCATAGCAGTTGAAGGCTGGTTTTGCTGATTCTATATATTGTAGGGTTGTCAAGTACTCTGTGGCTTAAGCTGTATTTGAGACCTGTGAAGGTATTTATACTAATTGGCCTATCAAAAAGGATCGGATGCTGCAATATTATTGGCTGGTGGCATTCCAAGAATTGAAATTGCACTTCCATTTGGCAAAGCTATCATCACTAATCAAAGATGGTAAACCTTTTTTTCCCTTGAAACCAATAAGATTTTGCCAAGTGTGCAAGTGGATACAATGAACTACGCTGACAAGGAATATAGATAGCCTCCAACGAGGATAGGTGCTACCACGGTCGAGCGTTCAAACAGTTCCATTATCAATTAAATCAAATCAAATTACGTGAAATCGAATAAATATATATTTTTTTTTGAAAATAAACTAATGGACCGAAGTTTTTATTGAAACCAAACAAATCAATTCAAATTAAAAATCTTCGGAATTTTAGAAAAAATATAAGGTTGTGTTTAAGTTGGTGAATTTCAAATTTATGGATTTCTATTGTATTTTTTTAGTTTAGACAAGTATGACCATAACATTCAATTCAATGCTTACATGTTTATATAATATTTCATGTTAAAAAATGTATTTCAAGTCAACTCAATAATGATGTCATTTGAAATTTATTACACTTTAAATATATCTTACAATTATTGGTTTCTTTGTTATATTCTTGAACTATAGAGGATACGCAAATATTGGTTTATTTGTTCTTGTTGAGATAATAAAATTAAAATGTTGACTTTGGCTACTGGAGTTTGATACAATCATACATTATTTGCTTATAAAAGATTTTATAAATGTATTACATTGCTGAAATATGGAGAGAGAGAGAGAGAGAAACAATTAAAATCAGTTTGGCGAGTACAATTGCCTAATTTATGTGCAATTGTTACAAAATTAACAGTCGTCCTGAAAGTATTCAGTAGGTCGAAAACAAACCACATGTTATAATAATGAGCTATTTATAATCGTCAAATCGATTATATCGAATTGTCGTTCGAGATTATGAAATGAATCAAAAGTTGGTTCTGATCTATGTGAAAAGTTTTGATTGACTTGGATTCCTCAAATTTCCAAATTTTAAAAACAAATCTTAGGTCAATAAAAGTTGTTAGTGACGTACTTGGGATCGATCCCATATTTATAAATAGGCAAAAACTTGTGTGAGACGGTCTCACGGGTCATATTTTGTGAGACGGGTCTTTATTTGGGTAATCCATGAAAAAATATTATTTTTTATGCTAAAGGTATTACTTTTTATGGTGAATATGGGTAGAGTTGACCCGTCTCACAGATTGAGATCCGTGATACGGTCTCACATGAGACCTACTCATATAAATAATAAGCTATAAGAGCTTATTGTTAGACAGACACATACTTTCACCTCAAATTTTCAAAAACCATTTTACACATTAAGTGGCCGAATCCTACACCTAAATTTTTGGGATTTTGTGCGCCACTTCTGTTCATCATCTTACCCCAAAATTCTTCAAGTTTTTTAGTGCGATATAGAAGAGGATCAAAGTCATCTTTTGTGAACTTGATTGAGGAAATCTTGAATAAAGATCCAAGAAGAGTTTCGAAATATTCAAAGAGGTGCTATGTTCGTAGGGATTTACAACAAAAATTATCTCTACTAATCTCGTAATAGTTAAAATCATTTCCAAATGTTTGCACTTAATAAACATCGTATTATTTTGATTAATTTAAATCATACAAATGCCCTGAGCTTTTGAATTGTTTTTTACGCTAAGAATATTGCATTTGAATCGAGCTATATTATTTTTAATCTATTTATTCAATTTAATTTACTACAAATCACGTCAAACACCTCCAAAGACTTTATTATTTTGGTTGTTAAGGTTAAGACAGTGCGCAGTTTCGAACCATATAATTTTGAATTGAGAGCCTTTTAAATTTTCCATCGCTGCAATTGAGACTTGCCAACCATTGTTTAGCAAAGACTCAAATTTTGGTGCAGCATTATATCTCCAACGGGGGCTGCGCTATTTATCCAAAATAGCGCAGCCCCTTCCACATGCGCCAATTTGGCGCATGAGGAGACCCCTGCGCCAAATTGGCGCAGGGGTTTTCTATTTTTTTTTTATTTTTTAATTTATATTTGATTTAAAATATTGTTGATTATTGATTTTATTATTGGGGCGTGTGTATATTATTGATTTTATTATTTGAATAATTACATATTTAATCATAAAAATTATAAATTAATAATAGTTCATTTTTTTAAAAATATTTATTTATTTACTTTAATTATAATACTTAAAAACTAATTTTTTTATGATTTTTAATTAATATAATTGAATACAAATACAAAACTAAAAATATATTAAATAAAATATAATAATTAATATATGTAAAATAAAAGGAATATTTCGAGAATATTCTTTTTGGCGTAAGATTTGAAGTAAACGGGTTGGAGATGAATGTTGTATTTGGTGCAGAAATCGCACTATTTTAGTGTGAAATTTGCACCAAAATAGATTTTATGGTTGGAGATGGCCTAAGTGTCTTGTATTAATCTGTACTGCTTTGGTAAAAAGAATCTTACAAGGGTGTATTCATTGCACAAATTTAATGACTTTTTTATTAAAAAAATAAATATATTTTTGTGAAGTTGAGATCTTTGTTGATTTGTATTGAATTTCACAAAATTGTCAAAGATTTTTATAAATTCTCGTGGATTTATTTTGAAAGATTTTCATATAATTTAATGGATTTATTTTGAAAGATTTTCATATAATTTAATGGATTTTGTAGGACGCATCCATAAATTAGAATTAAGAAGGACTTGAACTTAATATTAATGAGGTGGGATGAGCTTTACGTGTAAAATAGGTTGCCTTTAAAGAGGTTTTTTTTAATAAAAAAAATAAAAAACTTACATACATAATTTTTTTCAACAAAAAAGGGGGATAAGATAAAGCCTAGGATCAGGGACGTAGCCAGAAATTTTTTGAGCCTGAGCTGAACGAGACTAGCGTGAAATTTTTTTTCGATTACTTTGCGTGAAATTTCCAACGAGACTAGCAGTCATATTCTTGTTTCTACGGCTGAAAAACCCTCAAGAATGGTCTACCAAATTGGGCTAACATTTTTTAATAAATTAAAAATACAAGTCTAAAATTTTAAAAAAAAATCCAAATCCATATTTCTAATTAATCCCAAAATTTTAGCCAGGACTGGAGCCCACCACAGCCTTTGGGGTGGCTTCGTCTCTGCCTAGGATGGCCGTAAGCCTAGATGCATCCTGTATATGTTTCATGTATGAGTTGGGGTTTTTTTAACTGATTAAGGTTAATATTTTAATAATTAAACAAAAGAGTATTTTGAGGAAAGTTATGAAACTAGCGAATCATGGAAATTTAACTGATTAATTTTAATACTTTAACAATTAAACAAAAGACATTATTTTGAGAAAAGTTATGAAACTAGCAATTCACGCCAATTGAATAGACGTGATAGGGTAAGTCACGCCATCTCCAATGGCTTGACTTGAATTTTTTCTTTTAAAAAAAGTAAGTCACGACCTTTCATTTTTTTAATTCAAGTCATGCCTATTGATATGACGTGACTTTTCTTTTAATTTTTTTTAAAAAAATTTACAGTTGTATCTCGTCGACCGAAGAACATGGAGCATAGCGTGGTAATCAAAAGCTGCAAAGCCATGTGCTTTCTCTTTAATTGATAATTGAAATCATATGCATGCTTTTCTTATATAATATGAGGAGTCAAATATTGTGTTTCATATATTTCTCTTTCTCGTCTCTTTACTCGTAATTTTTTTTAATTTTTTATGTAATTTTTTTAATCGCTTGACTCTAATTAATTATTTATGATAAGTATTAAATTTATAGATGAAATTATTATTTATGTTAAAATATTATCTATGTGTTATGTTGATTTTATTTTTTTGCAATTTTAATTATTATGTGTTTTTTAGTTATTATTATTGTTTGTAAAGATATTCCAAAACCATTTATTATGATAAAATTATCATTATCATTCTTATTTTTTTAGAAAATGTTAAGAAATTCTTGTCCTCTGTTAAATTTTTGATATTATTATTACTGTTTTCTAATCATTGCATGATTATATTACCATAATAATAATTTTAGATTTAATGTGTTATATGTATATTTTTGTTCTAAATTTAATTTAAAATGCTAATTTATTTTTTAAAAACTATTAATTAATTTTTTAGAAAAAAATATTCAGGTTTTTTTAACTTGATTCTATTTTTTTAACTTGAATATTTATTTTTTAAAAAAATACACTCTCCGATCCATTAATTATGAGCTACAATAATGTTATATAATTATTTTTTGGTTATTGTTAATTTTTATAATGCATGTATAATCATATGTTAGGATAATACTAATTTTTAGTGTAATATGTTTTGTGTGTATATTTTTGTTAAGTTGTTTGTCTTAAAAATCGTGCGACTTGTGTTATTTTTTTTTAAATAATAATAAAAAAGAGTAAATTCTTATATATTTTAATAAAATACACTCTCTGATCATAAACATTAACTACAATAATGATAGATTAATATGATTGTTTAAGATATATTTGAAAACTTATTACAACATAATCAAGTCATCCCCTCTTAAAAGAGATGTCTTGATTAAAAAAGTTTTGGAAAAAAAATGAAGTCTATCTCTTTGAGAGAGTGTGACACTAATATTTTAAAAAAAAAATTGTGTTTTGACACAGTCAAATATTTATTAGTATGTGTATATCTTTAAATTATTATGTGTTCGTTATTACTATTGTTTGCGTAGATCTTCAAATTATTAATTACATTAATAGATAGAATAATTACTTTATTATATTTTATTTAGTATGTTAAGCTAACTCAAGTTAACTTTTTAATTTGATTTTATTTAGATCGTCAATACTTATGTTTTGATTTTTTCATGTCGGTAAATTTTCAATATATAAAAATTTTAAATCTAAGTATGTATATAAACTTTTATTATTAAAATAACTTGGTATTTCTAAAACTCGTGGATTGTGAAAATAATATTTTTAGTGTATTTATTATTTTTTTACTTATAGTTGTTTTTTAGATAATATTGTGATAGATAATAATAATAATAATAATAATAATAATAATAATAATAATATTCTTATTATTGATAATATGATTTTGTTACATGTTGGATCTGTTGATGCTAATGTTCTTTATCAACAACAAACACATATATCTAATTTTATTACGCCTAACAACTTGGATAGTATCCTAAGAGTGCGTCGATTAGATAATTAAATTTTAAAATTGTGGAAAAGTGGTATATTACACCATTGTATTCGATCATGGCTACACGAAATGGGCTTTTACATCATCCTCTATTGTGATGATTGTACTTATGATAATCATTTGATAACTGCTATTGTGGAAAGATGGCGCCAAGAAATTCATTATTTTCACCTTCGAGTTGGCAAGGCCATAATCACACTACAAGATGTTGTGTTAATTTGGGGGCTGGATGTTGATCGTGACCCTATCATCGGACTAATGTATCCTGCAAGTTTACTGTATGACATGCTTATTGTTATGGTTGTTTAGGTTTTATGCCAGTTCAGGCAGACTTCAGATCCAATAGTTTAAAGTTGACTATTATGTACTTACACTGTACACAAACAGTAATTGATTAAAACAATAATTACATAGAAGTGGCACATACTCCCGATGTGTTGCGATGTTGGTTATCGGTGGTTGTATGTTATCTGATTCTGAAGGTTATGTGGTCAAACTGTTGTACTTGCATTTTCTGCAAGATATGCATAAGGTTCGTAGTTATAGTTGGTCAAGTGATGTACGTTCATATTTATATCACGAGTTGTGTTCCGCATCAGGATGAGAAAAATACGAATCACATGCCCTTTATACATATTACATGCATATTTATTACAATTTTTTATTTCAATATATACTCGTTTTTGGTACACATTTATTAAACTCAAACATTTTGTAGATTTGTGCATGGTCAAGAATGACTCCTCTATGTCCTGACCGCTTAGGATACAACTTGATCGCTCGACCTGAAAATCAAAACAACGGTGAAAATATTCTTCCAATTCCACCATACGGAGAGATGTAATAAAAGCATCATACGATATAAAATTGATAACATCATCTTTATTTTATAGTCTTACAACGTTAATGTACACGCAGATGGAAAAATGTATTCACGTTGAAACATATACCTACACACTCGTGCGAATCATTCGTGATGTACTTTGCAAATAGGAGATTGTCGGTGTTTACATTATATGAACTATAAATTTCATAATTCATTTTGTTCATTAATTGTAGTTCAAATGGTTTGTTTACGACCTCAAAGCTGTCGATGTTTTGTCATTGCCCTTAGAATGTAGATATCCCACTCTCTAGCGAAGCACATGCCCTTTGATATGTTTTCACATTGTGGAGAAGCATCACCTCAATCGAATTATTCGACAATTTGGAATGTCAATAAACATTCCAATACCGGCACTTGATGTAAATTATTTACATGAATGCTCAAGCGAGGACACAAAAAATACGATTGGGTCAAACATCATAGTATTATTATTATTCTAAAATAAAAAATCGTATTTCATATTTATATCTTACATGTTAATAATAATACAAATAATAATTTTATAATGATAAGTTTTCACAATACACATTTGATATAAAATAATAATAAAATAAATTAATTATACAACTTATTTATGTTTAATATGTTAAGAACTAAAATACAATATATATATATAATAATAAATTTTATTTTACTTGTGTAAATAAATTAACTGTAGTACTTAATTTTTTTATGTGCTACCTATATAAAACAACAATAACAATAACAATAATAATTATAAATATAAGTATTATTATTATTTTCCTAGAAAAGATGATTATTATTCTAAAATACAAAAAATTTATTTCTTAGTTGTATCTTATAAGTCAATAATACTACAAATAATAATTTTTATGATAAGTTTTGATACTACACATGTCAAATAAAATAATAAAAAATGAAAAAAACTGTAATATTTAAGAAGTTTTGATAGTACGCATGTCAAAATTGATATTAATGTGACGCTGATAATACTGTTTTGACACCGAAAAATGTTAACAGGGCATTGAAAAATTTCAAAGTGGCATAAATATGATGAATTTTCATGTCACGTCAGCAATTAGACAAAAGTAGTCAAAGAGTAAAATTTAATATATCAAAACCAAACTTTAAAAGTTAATGGATCAAAACTCAAAATTAGACAAGTTCATAAACTAAAAAACATTTTCCCTTAGAATAATAATGTTTAATATATATTCTAAAAAAACTATTTTATCAATTATAGTGTAAAATACTGATTTTTATTTTTTTAAAACTGTAAAATATTATTTTATTTTTATTATTTTTGTTGCGAAATTGTTCAACTACTTAAATTTTATTTGACAGAGTAGCTTTCTTGGATATTAAAATAAAATTTATATATTATAAATTAAAAATCATTGAATCAATTCCATATTTCAAAACGTTAAAATTCAAAAAAATTGAAATCTATTACCTTTTTTTAAAAAATGATGAATCTACGAAGTTTAAGAATCTTGGTTTTGATTAATGTTTGGTTGCGAAACACTAATAAGTTTATTTTGATGAAAAAAATATTTATTGTGTTGCTAACATATTTCATTAAGTGTGTTATTGATAATTAGATGTCAAGTTAGAAGATTTGAGAAGCTAGAACTCGAATTTAGTGAAGCTAAAAATTCAGCGCAACTGATTCTTTGAGCATATATCAACACTTGATGACGCAAATGATAAGAACAAAAACCATTGAATAATTTTTTTTTCCAAAATCATATCTCAGACCTGATTGACAAATTCGCATATTATATAGGCAATTCGATGATCGCAAGATCAAGCTGGATTTAATTGAGCTGGAACCAGCTGGACATGACCAATTTTGGCATTTTATTCATATTGCACAAACCCGTAATCCAAATGACTAGTGGGCACAACAGTTGGAAAGCCAACTCAATTTTTTACAAGTCATATTTTATAACGACTATACTAATTCAGATGTTATCTATGCTAACCAGATGTCGTAAGACACAAATATAGCATCCATCTAGACATTAGTACATATGATATTTTGGTCATGTCTCGCAGTTTGATAATCGAAATGGAATTATAAGTATGCATTATGAATCTAACACAACGATATACAAATCATATTCCAAAGTAAAATTTTGAATCATAGATTAAGAATCTTATAAATCGTGATGAATTTGTTGGTTTTGAACGGAATAAGTTACATATTATACATAGTATGATATTTTGATCATATCTCTCTCATACAAACTCTAAGTTGAGTGATTCTTGATTCTATGGTAAGCTAAGAGTCTTTCATGTTTATCATTTTTCTAATAAATAGATGAATTAAGAGTTATAAAGACCAGCTCGATTTAGTGTACGTACGTAGCTAGACTTGGTCCAACTGGTTCGGCCAGATATCTCTGGCCAAACTTGACAGACATCTCGAGCCGTAGCTGGACTTGGACCAGCTCAAGTCAGTAGTAAAAATAGCTTAATATCACAAGTGTCCAACAACTCAAATATGACAATTTTAATGTCAGTACCACACATAATTTTTTCAAACGATCATATTCTTGAATCAAATGTCCATAATATTCTTGGAGGCTATAAATATAATAATTTGAAGATCAAACATAAGGTTTTGATGATGATTCAAAGTATATGGGTAAATTATAAAAAGAAAACAAGCTAGAATAAGAGAAAGACCAAGAAGAGTGTGACGATAAGCGACATTAATAGATTAAATCCCCCCACACAATTTATACATGTTATGTCACGCCCCGAGCTCGGGCCCGCCCCTGCGTGACTACACAATTGGCCCCTATAGCAACTACTTCGTATTCGTCATCGCTTTACGAAAATGATTAACTCAAGTTGTTATAGAAGTCCATTATGACCCATTATAAACTCATTTTAAATCTTTCATTTTTAAGATGTGGAACAAGGGTATCACAATCACCCCTCCTTCAGAACGGGACGTCCTCGTCGCGACCTGACCCCTCGATCCACCAGTGTCGAGAATCTAGAGGTGGCTCCTACAGGTTCAAGAGGTGGCTCCCGTCATGTAGCACTTTGCCCCGCAGATTCAAGAGGTGGCTCTCATGCACGTAGCACTTTGTAAATAATGCAAGGAAATGACCTAACTGAAGAATTTTATTGACGTTTGTAAGTTTAGGGAGTACAAGTGTGCGACTTATCTTTGATGTCGTGGTTGAAAAGGTTGTAAGATCTTTGTCTATTTTACTCTCTAAAGCTCTTATAAAAAAATTCGTGTAGCCAATTTTTTTTTTTAGAGATTGCAGGAGTTAAGAGCATTACACAAATATTTTAATAGGGTATTAAAATGGTAAAATAATAGCAACACAAATTGAAAAGCAGGTAGTTGTGAGGATTTCAAAGTTTTTTCGTACATTCTTGCAAAAGAATATTTTACCCTTCTACTAATATGGATGGCTAGGACGACCTAGTTGCATGGGTGGATCCTACGTTCTACCTCTTTTTACTAACAAAGTGTTTGTAACCTCTATACCAGCAAAGATTATTGATCAAAATCCCCTTTTCATGATAACAATGCTAAATCTGATTGTTTTTCGACTTTCGGTTGATGACAATCTTATGTAATTTTATCTAATTTTCTCTTTTTTCGTTAGACAAAAACTTGTGTGAGACGATCTCACGGGTCATATTTTGTGAGACGGATATCTTATTTGGGTCATCTATGAAAAAATATTACTTTTTATGCTAAGAGTATTACTTTTTTATTGTGAATATCGGTAGGGTTGATCGGTCTCACAGATAAAAATTCGTGAGACCGTTAAGCCTTCAAGTCTAAGATATTGTTTATAAGATTTTATTTAAGTGGTTCTCAGTTTCTATGGATATATACAATTTACAAACAAGTCTAAAATCTCATGAGATATGGTCTAATTAACGCATGTCCCTTAAAAGTAGCGGAATCTTGGGTTACATTCAAAAGCTTATAATATTCTGAGCTAATTATCATTTGTTTGCTGTAGTTTAATTTAAGTTTAGTAAGCAAGATGAATTTTCGAAATTTTATGATCTCTTGATTCCATATTTTCGAATTTTGGATTTAATTTCCATTTTATGGAAAAATCATCAAAGAAATGTATGATTTTATTTGCAAATCAGAAGTTGTCAACTTATCTGGAGATGTCTATGCTCCGATTGGCTTGAAAGATTTCAGACAGACACAGATCGCAGGATTTAAGCGAATTCTTTCCAAGGTCTAGAATTTTCCACATTGCTATCATCCAAATGGGACTAATATTGGTGGACTCGTCTTTTTCTCTATAATAATCAATCGATGCCTCTTGCGTTTGCATGTGATTGTTAATTCTCCACCTATCATCCTCGATGACGTTTTCTTGTATCCAGTTGCACACTTGGCAAACTCCCATTGGTTTGCAAATACAAACGGACCGAAAATTGAGATTTTTATCCCCAAAAAATCTATTTTCCAAATGGACATTCAATATCAACCCCAACCAATCACAATACGGCATTTGATCTCCAAAGATAAACAATACGATAGAAACCGCTTGTATAAGTACCTATGAGATCCCACAACCAAACCAACCACTAATTCCTTAGATAACATCAGCAGCAGTCAGCCTTCAACAGCTAGCAATGGCCTCATCGACGATGGCTCTCTCTTCCCCTGCCATGGCCGGAAAGGCGGTCAAATCACCATCTGCTTCCGAGATCACGGGCACTGGGAGGATTTCCATGAGGAAGACTGTTTCAAAGCCTGCTTCATCAGGCAGCCCATGGTATGGCCCCGATCGCGTTAAGTACTTGGGACCATTCTCTGGTGAGGCCCCGAGCTACCTTAAGGGTGAATTCCCCGGTGACTACGGTTGGGATACCGCGGGACTTTCGGCCGACCCTGAAACCTTCGCCAAGAACCGGGAGCTGGAGGTGATCCACAGCAGATGGGCCATGCTTGGAGCCCTTGGTTGCGTCTTCCCAGAGCTCTTGTCCCGCAATGGTGTTAAATTCGGTGAGGCCGTGTGGTTCAAGGCTGGATCTCAGATCTTCAAGGAAGGTGGACTTGACTACTTGGGCAACCCAAGCTTGGTCCATGCTCAGAGCATCTTGGCCATATGGGCCTCTCAGGTTATTCTCATGGGGGCTGTTGAGGGCTACCGTATTGCCGGCGGGCCACTCGGCGAGGTCACCGACCCAATATACCCAGGTGGCAGCTTCGACCCATTGGGTCTGGCTGACGACCCCGAGGCATTCGCTGAGTTGAAGGTTAAGGAACTCAAGAATGGAAGACTTGCCATGTTTTCCATGTTCGGATTCTTCGTGCAGGCCATCGTGACTGGGAAAGGTCCGTTGGAGAACCTCGCTGATCATCTTGCAGACCCAGTTAACAACAATGCCTGGGCATATGCCACGAACTTTACTCCTGGAAAGTAAAGTCGACTTTTATAATTCTTCGTTAATGGTTGCCCGTTTGTAATTAAACTTGGGGATTTGTTGAGTACTGAGTCGTATTTTTTCCATTTATGCTACGTTAATCAACTACTAAACTAGCCATGCTAAATTTTACAAGATCAAGCAGACAAGTAAAAAAGTTTACATGAAAAAATATTTACATGATAATTTCTCCTCAATTAATATAATATTATTATAATTATTATACTAATTATTTTTAAAAATATTGTGATTTTAACTTTAATATTAAAATCAATACTTTGTTTCTATTATTTACTATATTTTTTTAATGCTATTTATTTTTTAATAATAATTTCTTTCGATTAATAGTTTATTAATGTTATTAACTAAAAATAAAAATAATATATAATGAATATTTCCGGAGTCTTTATTTTAAACGTCAAGTGACGACAGATTGGGATAGAAGCATCATCTTTATTTTTTTAACAATTTTTTGACAAATCATTTATATTTTTATATTTCAAAAACAGATAAGATACATGGAATAAATTTATCTCAATTATTCTGGGAAAAAAAATCATATTATTCACTGATTATAATGGTAATAATTAATTGTTGAGAGAGAATGTGTGGAAATAATACAAAATTTTAAATCATGTATATGGTGTTTAGAATTCTCTTTCGACAGGGGAAACGTTTTCCAAGTTTTGAGTTCCTGAAAATTATAATTGATAATGAGCTCACTTGGCTTTTTATATTTATTCTTATTTTATATTTATTCTTATTAGATTTCAAGTTCATGTGGGTGTCAATACTTCAAATTGGACTTGGATTAAGACTCTCCAAGCAAAACAAAATTATCCACATTTTTAGAACTCGTCTTTGGTTCATTGTAATAATCACGATTGACGATCTAATGTTACCGATACGATGATTATAAATAGCTGATTGTTATAATATGTTGTTTGATTCTTTGACTAATAAACTTAATTTGTATGGCAGCCAATTTTAAAACACTTCTACACTTAATTGACATTTGTACTTTCCCCACTTTTTTTACGAATCTCTCTCTCTCTCAAACTTACAACATTGAAATATAATTATAAAGTCTTTTATAAGATAAACGTTTGATCATATATATCAAATTCATATCACCACATTTAACTTCTTGAATTTGACTATCTCAACATGATTATGAATACCAATATTTGTGTGACTCTCAATGTCACGCCCCGGGACAGGGGGTTGGTTGACACCGGCGTTGCTCTCAAATATTCATTTGAAAACAACAAGCCTCAGAAGTACAGAATTTCAGAAACCAGTCTTTTATTCATAAAAATCATTGTCTGTTACAACTCAATGACAAATGTTTTACAGCGAAAACGTAAAATCATAAAATTACAATGTCTGAACAGGTGCAGCGGAATATAAAACATAAATCAAAACTAAGAACAACGATCTTCATCACCAGCCCCAAAACTGACGTTGCTCCTCTTCTTCTATCAACTCTTCATCGTTCTTATCTGAGATGGGTTTGGTGGGTGAGTGATATGATTGTCACTCAGTAAGCAGGGGCGGGAATAACTCTTAGTTTTCGAAAATTATTTTTATACAGAAACAGAAATACAATAATATACTGAATACTCGTATTTCATAACAGAAATCAGAATTCAGAATTTACAGGTTTCAGAACAAAAATCAGAATTAGTAAGCACTGAACACGTTAGTGAATTTCATGGCTAAACTGATATCAGTCCCCTATATGTTCTCTCCTCTAAGGGGTGAGGCCAGAATCAGAATCAGAATCATAATTCAGAAATGTTCAGAATATATATTCCTACCATTAGTTCACTAGGGAGTTTCAGTGCTTCGAAACAGATATCATAAATCAAACATACAGAAACTATGCTTTAAAACAGATATTACAGACTGATTTCAAGATATTTATACATAAGCCCACTTAGCGTAATTTGCTAAAAGTGTTTCGGTTGAAGTCTGAAATCTGCTTGTTCTTGCTACTGGTTCTACTTCTCGAAAATCAGCACTCTCTTAGCTCGAAAATTCAAGTGATACTCTCAAGATTTGTGTAACCCAATTCAGAGGTTTGAGAGTGTTATTTATAGGCCGAAATCTGACTGTTAGGCTCCCTATTAATGGTCATAATCTGCATTTAACAGCCTTGATTCCATTTTAAATGCTTCAGTTACAAGTCATGGGTTGGATTAGTAACTGTCTACTGGAATTTCGTTCTTCTGCTGCTGAATTATATCTGCTGGAAACTACATGTCTGCTGGAAAATACATGTCTGCTGGAAAAATACCAGCTTCTGAATATTATCTTCTGCTGAAATTTTGCATTGCTTACTGAAATGCTTTTGCTACTGAACTGCTGGAAACTCGGGTTCTCACACTCAATTGTTCAAATATATTGCTAGTCGAGAGTTTGCAACTCTTTGTGATTCACTACAACATTTATCTCTTATTTGAGCTTACTCTAATTAACCTCATTATATGCATCAACATCTTGATCATAAGATTTTTAGAACTCGTTTATGTATGGACACACCAAATTGAATCATGGTAAGAGCATCTAGTAGTATCGTCTCATGATTCTTAAGTATCGCCGATAGTGCCTGAAAGAACCACTCGAATATGGTTAGTGTATAGTACGGTCACTCCATCATATATATTGAATCGAATCTACAAGTATTGGTACATCGAATGTTGTATATGAACTCGATAACCATGTAAAACATCTCACAATATACATAGTCGCATCACATGTACAACTATAGAACCTTTTCCCTCAAGTACACGTCTTGTTCTGGCCAGAGACTTCTTGTACTATTATTTCTTCATATCACATAGAATATCCAAGCTCGTATGCGAACGGTAAATTCTTAACTACAATCCATTAGCTCTGGAATGTGTTGTAACTACACTCAGTCTCGCCACTTGATGACCCTCATAGAACAACAAACGAGTCACAGAATAGATATAGAGTCTTGGTGTTGTATCAAGTCATAAGGACAAATGTTGTTGTAATGACCCGAATATTTGTTTTGAATGAAGTATTAATTAAGACATAATTAATGAGTTGTTAATAAGTATTATTAAAGAATTGATAAATCGGGATCAAGTTGTTGGTATCCACCGAATTTAAAAAGGATAAACCGACCTACTTCGGATTACATTATCTCGAGAAATCCAACTAGACCAATGAGATTCTGACACGTGGCAGATAAGATTGGTTCGTATTTTCTGAAATAGTGCGGATGCAGCCTATAAATGGAAGCTTATTCTTTTGTTTCCTTCACCGCATTCTTCAGAGATAGTTCTAGTTGTACCTTAGGTTTTCTAGCCAGTTTCTAGGGCACTTTGGTGTCGGGAAGTTTTGGAGCTAGTATCGACTCGAGAAGGGGTCGGTGAACTGAGATCGAGACATCATCAGCGGGCTGACGATGGACGCAGGTATAATCCTAAATCTTTAGATAGTGATTTAAGGATCATTAGGGAGATCTTTGTAGCATGTTTGATCTGGTTTGTTAGTGATTTCATTATGTTGGTATTGTCTAGGTTCAGAGCTTTCTGTCAGATTGTTTTAGTGAGGTACATGATGTACTGAATGAGATATCCAAGCGTAGTATACACACTTATATGCTGCATATTTATCTGTTGCATGATACATGTTTTACTGCTTTGGCATATTATGCATGACATATCATGTTGAGCCTGATATCTTTTGAGATATACCTCGTTTGTTGGGGCCGCTCAGCCCTATTCTGTTTTGTGGACGATGGGGCATCGAGAGCTACAGTGTCCGACGGGACCCGCAGGCTCTGATGACCTGGACATTGCAGGTCCACGTCTTAATGATGAGTGTGGGAGCCAAAACATGCCTAGGGCAGATCATAGACTACACACTCAGGCGCCTCTAGACTGAGCATGAGATTCTTGACTTGATCCTTGATATCCGAGCATATTGCATTTCGCATGCATCATATCAGTTTGAATACTCGTACATTCTCGTATTGAGCGATTGTCACTCACGTCCTTGTTTTCATCTTGGGCACCCCATTCCACGGGACATGTCTTAGGTTGGACGGTTCGGACTACCAAGACAGTGGCTAGAGCAGTTGGGTTTTCGTTGGTGATCCAGTGGAGGTTTTCTGTGGTTTATCGTTTTCTCGTTCAGAATCATGTATTTGTTATGGTTGTATTAATGTTTAAGACTGCTGTAATTGTTTTGTTTTCATTTGGGTTGTAAGATGATTAAGTATTTGGTTTCCGCTGTTTAATTGTTGTTATTAAGTTTAATGTTGCATGTTTATTAGTCTATTTAGTAGTGGCTCGGGTAAGGGCGCTACAATTGTACTACTATAATCACTGACTTTTCTGCTCGAAAAATAGTGACCATTTGGAAAGTTCGAGCTAGAATAGTTTAATGAACTCATCATATGGACACTCATCTATATGTTTAAACATCTTTATGTCCACATAAAAGAAACGTGGTACACTACATCTCAAATACTAATATAGAGCTCAAGAGATCTTTATCCTCCTTTTATGCAGCCGAATCAAATAAGAACATGTTTAAAATAAATAGTAAATAAAAATGTGTTTCACGACTTCTATCAAATATATGATCTTATCTCTTGTATATTATAACACATTTAAGTTTTTTATCTATGTAGCTTCCGTGAGTTAACAAATAAAGTTTTTGTCAAAATAATGTAAATTATATTAAAATAAACCTCGTTTGTAAATAGAGCAATAAAACTTTCAGTCAACTGTTGGCCCTAAGAACACTTACTCTAAGAAAAAAAAAAGATAAGAAGAAAAAGATATTTTATGATCTTTAAACTATAAAATTCTATAGTGCATAAAATTTAATAAAGACCAATTTTAGAAATACAGTTATAACATGGGTTAAAATAAATAAATTCCCTTAGTTGATGTAAACATAATTACATAATATAATTATTCATCATCGAAAACTTTAATCTAACTCACATGATAATAATAATACATATATCTAACTCCTAAATGAAATGTTGCCTATTAAACCGGTTAATTTGGTTCAATTTCGATTATTTCTATTAAAAATTCATTTAAATTGAATAAAAAATTTCTATTTAAATCGATTTTATTAATAAAATTTCGTCGGCCATAGAGCATATATAGGCTTGGAGAACAAATTCGACTTGGAACATAGAATTGAAAAATAAAATAAAAAAACCGTAAAAATATAAAAACGCAGTGGTCTACATAATTAGAAGTACATAAATCCAATTTTTAATCAAAATTTTAATGAAAATTATAGCATGGAGAGATGAATTTGAAATTCATGGATTTTGATTAATTTTATTGTTTACAAAAATAAAATATTGATCAAATCGTAAATGAACACCTCACCTCACTTGTTTAAACATTAATGATATAAAAGTAGAATGAATTTCAAACGAGTGAGTCTCATGTGAGACCGTGTCACAGATCATAATCTGTGAGACGGGTCAACCCTACTCATATCCACAATAAAAAGTAATACTGTTAGCATAAAAAGTAATACTTTTTCATGGGTGACTCAAATAAGAGATCTGTCTCACAAATACAACCTGTGAGACCGTCTCACACAAGTTTTTGTCATTTCAAATTACATTATTGAGTGAACTTGAATTACCTTCTTTTTAACATGAAATACTATATAAACTTGTAACGAGTAAATTTGAAATTTATGGTCATACTTATTTAAACAAAATAATACATTTAAATATATGAGAAAGTCATATATTTGAAATATCAAAACACAACCTTGTATTTTTCTAAAATTCCGAAGATTTTTAGTTCGAATTGATTTGTTGGGTTCCAATAAAAATTTCAGTCGATTCAGTTTATTTTTTTTCAACAAAATCTATTTATTATATTTCACGTAATTTGATTGGATTGATAATAGCAGCTATCCTCGTTGGAGGCTATCTATAATTCCTTGTAAGCGTAGTTCATTGTATCCATTGGCACACTTGGCAAAATCTTATTGGTTTCAAGGGAAAAAATTTACCATCTTCGAGTGGTGATGATAGGCCTTGCCAAATAGACGTGCAATTTGAATTCCTGGAATGCCACCAGCCAATAATATTGCAACATCAGATCCTTTTTGATAGGCCAAATTAGTATAAATACCTTCACAGGTTTCGAAAGCAACTCAAGCCACAGACAGCACTTGACGATCCTGCAATAGAATCAGCAAAACCAGCCTTCAACTGATATGGCTTCATCAACAATGGCTCTCTCTTCCCCAGCCTTGGCTGGAAAGGCGCTGAAATCACCATCCAGTTCTGAGATCACAGGCACCGGGAGGATTTCCATGAGGAAGACTGCTTCAAAGTCTGCTTCATCCGGCAGCCCATGGTATGGTCCTGACCGTGTTAAGTACTTGGGACCATTCTCTGGTGAGGCCCCCAGCTACCTCAAGGGTGAATTCCCCGGTGACTACGGTTGGGATACCGCGGGACTCTCGGCCGACCCTGAAACCTTCGCCAAGAACCGGGAGCTGGAGGTGATCCACAGCAGATGGGCCATGCTTGGAGCCCTTGGGTGCGTCTTCCCAGAGCTCTTGTCCCGCAATGGTGTTAAATTCGGTGAGGCCGTGTGGTTCAAAGCTGGATCTCAGATCTTCAAGGATGGTGGACTTGACTACTTGGGCAACCCAAGCTTGGTCCATGCTCAGAGCATCTTGGCCATCTGGGCCTCTCAGGTTATTCTCATGGGAGCTGTTGAGGGCTACCGTATTGCCGGCGGTCCACTCGGCGAGGTCACCGACCCAATATACCCAGGTGGCAGCTTCGACCCATTGGGTCTGGCTGACGACCCCGAGGCATTCGCTGAGTTGAAGGTGAAGGAACTCAAGAATGGAAGACTTGCCATGTTTTCCATGTTCGGATTCTTCGTGCAAGCCATCGTGACTGGAAAAGGTCCGTTGGAGAACCTCGCGGATCACCTTGCAGACCCGGTTAACAACAATGCCTGGGCATATGCTACAAACTTCACCCCTGGAAAATGAATTTGACTGTTGAAACCGCACTCAATTGAGATTGTCGTTCAATTACTGTGAATTAGAAGAATACGATCCTCTTTGAGTTGAATCTGAATTGTTTTTCCTGTTTTTATTGTTTGTCAAGGGAACAATTGAACTTGCTCGATTGATCATAAATAGAGATTTCATGGACGATTTATAAAGAACACGTAACCTCTAAATGAGGACACAAAAATCATAGCATCAGACGATCGCGGGACTTCAGGGTCTAGATATTGTATGTTATTATGTATTCTTTTAAGTTTAAAATATATATTTTGAGTAATATTCAGAATAATATGACTCTAATGATTAAATTTCAAAAGTGTAGCTTTAATTTGTGTCATTTGTATTTAACCAATGTTCGAATCCCCTTGTATATTTGGCCTCTCATCTAAGAGGTTGCTCCATCACCGTGATTTACCTCCTCTCCACATGTTTGGGGCAACAGTGGAAAGTCTTGGTGGTGAACGTTTCCACCTAGCTTTCGGGACTAAGAAATATTTCAATGACGAAATTAATTACTTGTTTTCATTTCATTGTAACCCTTAATAATATAGGCTTCCACCTAAACATGTTTTTTTAAGTCTATTAGAGCATCTGCATTAGATTAAAACCAATGCGAAACAATAATTTCCCAATGTCAAGTTAGCTCTTGCATTCATTTCTTTGAAGTTCAAAAAAAAATATTTTTAAAAAATGGAAGCCTGACGCGTGCACATACGATGGTATGGCACGAGTGTGTTTGGAGGAAGACAGGGGGTGGCCCACATGATCTCTCTCATATTTTATATCTTAATTTATTTTTTAAAATAATAAAATGAAATTATAACTATCAATCAATTTTTTTTTAAATTTAATTTTAGTAAATCTTAATAGTTTTTATTTAGTTAGTATTTTACTTATTCCGGAATATTTATATGTTTTTAATTAATTGTACGGAAGTGTGCCTTTTTTATTTCAAATTTATAATATTTTAAGTTTAAATAAAGTACATTTACAAGTAAAATGAAATAATTCGAAGTAATAAAAAAATTTATATAATATTTTTGTTTATTTCAAATAATAATAATTTAAATGTTGTAAATAAAACTGAAAATTTATTTAATGTAAAATAATAATATAGATGAATGAGTGAACAATGAGATTTATTAATAATGAATGTTGATATTAAAATAAATATGACAGAATTGAGGTATAAATAAAATGTGTTTGTGATATACGAATTTCACGTTTTTTTATGAGATGATGAATGATATAATATCCACTAATATAGGGTAGGTTCGATCTTGGGTGTGGGGGCAGTGCCCACACCCCATATGAGTGGTTGAGATTCCACATCATGGGAAAAGAAAAACTTAAAAAAAAAAAAAAAAAAATTGGACCATAAAAAATCGTGGTCTTTGGATGTACCCCTGCAGTCAATGCTGCCTGCAGGGGTAGGATTGAATTATCCCTGATATAGATGTCTTTAGAACATCTACGTTAGTATTCAAAATGGAACGTAGTCAGCATTTACACTTCTTGTCTTCAGTTAAAGGAACGGGTTCCATAGGCCAGACACATTACTTCAGGCAAGGCGGGGGCTTGGGCTTGGGCGTGGGAATGGCCAACAATGGGTGGCTCATTCCCACGTGACCTCCAGCTTATAAATTGGTTTCTTATTGACCTGAATAGTTGACTTCATTCAGGATAATTGACACTGGATTTAAAATTCACCACCTTGACAATTATCCTGAAATTTCATACCAGTACCCCCGACAATCTTCTTCTAAGCTCTAGACCAATTGTCACGTTGCTGGTTGTGATTATCTTTGTACACATTTCTGTAGGATTGTCATCTGTCCTAATTTCTTTACAAGAACTTTTTCAGATTCAACCACGGCGCTATGCTTTGTTCGTTCATGAAATATTGGTTCTTTGATAGATGGACAAAAATTTGATTACACAATGAATATCAACACAATCCAGCTTTAGTCCAAGATCCTTCATGAACCCCTTAAACCATATTTCTTTCTTAACTGCCTCAGTGACGACTATGTTCTGCCTATGTAGTCGATAGTGCCACAACTGGTTGTAACATGGCTTTCCAGCTAACCGCAATATCATTTAATGTAAAGATATATCTAGCAAGAGATTTTCCTATGTCAATAATACATGCAAAGTTTGAGTCAACAAAGCCAGTGACTGTTCTTGATTCATCCTTTGTGCCTTTAAACCTGAGACCAAGATTAAGAGAGCCCTTGAAATATCTAAATATCCATTTAAGGGCCAGCCGTGATCTTTCCCTGGATTGGCCATGAATCTGCTCACAATGCTTACTGAGTGTGCCAAAGCAGGTCTTGTACAGACCATGACATATATTAAGCTCCCTACGCCACTTGCATACGATATTAATCTCATGTTGTCTTTTTCTTCATCATTTTGAGGTGTTTGTAAATTCTAGAGCTTAAAGTGTCGTGCAAAGTCCCAATAACATGTTTACAGTTTGACATTTCAAAAAAATTTAATACCTTTCTCAAGTACCCTAGCTGAGTTAGGAACAGTTTATTCTTGTCTTGATGCATGACTATTTCCATTCCAAGATTTTTCTTAGCAGATCCTAAGTCCTTCATCTGAAATTTAATACTTACTTACAACTTTAGTTTCTTTATTTGTTTTGAGATGCCAGTAACATATCATCGACATTGAAAAGTAGGTATAACAAGTTTGAATCTGTTACTTTCTTGGTATAAACACACCAATCATGCTCAGTTCTAAAAAAATCATGTTCCATCATGTAGACATTAAATCTTTTATACCATTGACTCGGTGCTTCATGCTTGCTTCAACCCATGAACTAATTTTTCAGTAAACAGACCAATGGTATGTCTTCATTTTCCTCAAACCCCTCTGGTTGACTCGTGTAGATAATCTCTTTCAATCCCCCCTGAAGAAATGTTGTCTTAACATCTGGTTGTTCCAACTTTAAATCATGTTGAGCAACTATGGATAAAACAGATCTTATGGACCTATGCTTGACTAATGGTGAGAAAATATCTTGGTAATCAATTTCTTCAATTTGGGAAAAACCCTTGGTTACTAGCCTTGCCTTAAACTTTAGTTTCTCTATTCCTGGAATACTTTCTTTCTTCTTGAATATCCATTTGGATCCTATCACTCTTTGTCCCTTCGGTTTAGTACCAGTTCCCATGTTATATTCCGGTGTAAGGATTTTATTTCATCTTGCATAGCAAGCAACCAAAGATCCTTTTATGGTGAATTCAGGGCTTCCTTGAAGTTTTTAGGTTCTTCATCACTTATCTCTTCCCCTACTGGAGTAAGAGATCAAATCAGCATGACCAAACCTCTGCGGTGATTTGATGATCCTTTTCTGCCCATCTCTTTTTAGTTGATAGCCTTGATCACGAGAGGTATGAGAAGTTTCTGATGTTTCTACATGGGTACTGTCATCTATTATTTCATCATTGTGCGAGGTCAAGGTGGGAAGCTCAACCTCAATTTAAGTCTTCTCTGAATCGTGATTGTGTTTTTCTGGTATATCATCATTGTGGAGACTTTTAAGAGGAAATTCATCTTCCTTGATGGTTACATCTCTGCTTATTATATTCCTTGAGTTTCCAGCCTCTATGCACCTAAGTTTGTAGCGTTTCACCCCATCTGGATGTCCAAGGAAAACATACTTGATGGCCCTAGCCTCTAGTTTTCCTTGCTTCACATGTGCATAAGTTGCACAACCAAACACTCTAAAGTTTAACTAGACTTGGTCGTGAACCAGACCATTTTTCAATTGTAGTATCAAGCCAATAGGAAGAGGGAGTCCTATTTACCAAATAACACGCTGTAGAGGCAGCTTTTGCTCAGAATGATTTTGAGAGTCCTGAGTGCAGTAACATACACCATACTCTGTCTAGAATTGTTCGATTCATCATATCAGGTAAGCCATTTTGGTGGGGAGTTCCAGGTATCGTTAAGTGTATTTTAACCCCCCTTACTTTACAATAATACTGGAATTCTTGGGGATCAAAATTCAACCCATTATTTGTTCTCAAAACCTTAAATTTCTTATAGTTTGTGTTTCTTGAAGCTGATGTCATTCTTTAAAGTTTTTGAAAGCTTGCATTGTGTTTCAGAGTGTACAGCCATAAATTCACCATTTGAAGTGACTTTGGATGGCTCCCATAAATTCAAGTATACATGGTATAGAATTTCCTTTGAGACGTGATCCCCCGGAGAATTTAACAAGTGGACTTACCCCTTACACAGTCTTCACAGAAATCAATATTGGTGATATGCTCCTTTCCCAGTAAGTCTTGATTATGAAGTTCACTAAGGCCTTTCTCACTGATGTGAGCAATTCTGAGATGCCATAGTCTTGTGTGGTTATATCCCTTTTCAGCTAATGAGGATGATCTCACTACACGGTGCCAGAAAGAACATATAAGCCATTTTCCCTGAAGCCTTTCATAATGGTTAAGCCTCTTTCGGCTGATCTCAACACACCTTTCTCGGCTTTGAACATACATCTTGATTTATCAAATGATCCAAGTGATATGAGATTCCTTCCAAGTTCTGGAAAATATTTGATGTCTTATATAACTCTCTCAGTTCCATTGTTTAACTTAAACCTTGTCGACCCTGTACCTCTTACATTACAGGTCTTGTTATTTCTCAATATGACTTGGCCCCCATCAATCTCCTGAAAAGTTTCGAACCAACTCTTATTAGGGCTCATGTGAAAAGAGCAACCATTATCCAATACCCAGCTTTGATTACTACTTATATCGGCCACACAAAGAACCTCAGTACTGTCATAACAATCAGCTGCCACAGCTACTTCACCTTGTTCTTTAGGTTTGTCGAAAGATTTAGTTCTGTCAGGGACAATCTCTTCTATAGTGGCCTGGCTTGTGGAAATGGAATCACTTAATATTCTTCGTATTAGATCTTGATCTACTCTTGGGCCTGCGTTTGAATTCTCTTTTCTCAGATCTGCACCTTGTGAACAAACTATCACCAGAATGTTGTGGTGTGATCTCTAAATGATATTCTGTTTCCTTAGACTTCAAGGCCTTTTGTACATCTTCAAAAGATAAAGTCTCTCTAGAATATTACATTGTCTCATCGAACGTATTATATATTTTTGGCAACGAATTCAGAAGTATAATTTCCTTGTCCTCATCATCTATCTCAATGTTGACATATTTTACATCTGCGGAGTTTGTTTCAGGAAGTTTCTTCTCCCCTCCAAGCACCATACAACTTTCTGTTGGACCAATATTGCATACATTCTTCTGCGCCATAATTTGAAATCCGTTTTGCCATCAAAATGTTCCACATCAATCTTGGTTACCATTAACCTTGATTACGAGACCACCAACCTCGCTCTTATACCAGTTGTTGATATTCAATCGAGCAGACGATGGTCAACTTATTTACAAGCTTCATAGAATCCAGAACTTGGATTCCAGCAAGTAAATTCGTTTACTGTCCAAAATAAACTCAAACAAATCCATGATAATTTCTTGATTCCACGTCTTTTTCTGTTTTTGGTCGAATTTCCCTTCTAGAAAAAATCATCATTAATTTTATTTCCAAAACAAATTTTTCAAGATTACACAACTGCTCTTTGTCTAGCTGGCAATGAATAACCCATCCAAGTCTCAATATTTTTAATGCTAACGAAGCTTTTCTAAGGCGTAGAATTGTACACATTGCTGTAAAAAAAAGATGACACGTTTTTTTAAATACTTTTTAGGGGAAAAAGGCGACATTTTCACAAGATTTTAACAGAATAAACATGGTATACATTTCACCCTGTCGTTTTCCGTTTAATTGATGAATTTTGGTACACAAAATTACCCATTTTTTTATATTATCATACAAGTTTACCAAATAATATATCAGAAAACCGTCAATTGCCAGACACACCCGTGATTGTGAATTGTCTGTGCCTCCACGGCTCCAACTACATCGTTTGAGATCAAAATTCATTGGTATCCAATGCAGATTCTTGGTGGCAACCAATGGGAGTTTGCCAAGCGTGACATTGAAAAAAAGAAAAGAATCTGCTGCTGATTGATTTCACAACCCCAACCAATCACAATACAGCATTTGATCTCCAAAGATAAACAATAGGATAGAGCCCGCTTGTATAAGTACCTATGAGATCCCGCAACCAAATCAACCATTAATTCTTTAGATACCATAAGCAGCAACCAGCCTTCAACAGCTAGCAATGGCCTCATCGACGATGGCTCTCTCTTCCCCTGCCATGGCCGGAAAGGCGGTCAAATCACCATCTGCTTCCGAGATCACGGGCACTGGGAGGATTTCCATGAGGAAGACTGTTTCAAAGCCTGCTTCATCAGGCAGCCCATGGTATGGCCCCGATCGCGTCAAGTACTTGGGACCATTCTCTGGTGAGGCCCCGAGCTACCTTAAGGGTGAATTCCCCGGTGACTACGGTTGGGATACCGCGGGACTTTCGGCCGACCCTGAAACCTTCGCCAAGAACCGGGAGCTGGAGGTGATTCACAGCAGATGGGCCATGCTTGGAGCCCTTGGTTGCGTCTTCCCAGAGCTCTTGTCCCGCAATGGTGTTAAATTCGGTGAGGCCGTGTGGTTCAAGGCTGGATCTCAGATCTTCAAGGAAGGTGGACTTGACTACTTGGGCAACCCAAGCTTGGTCCATGCTCAGAGCATCTTGGCCATCTGGGCCTCTCAGGTTATTCTCATGGGAGCTGTTGAGGGCTACCGTATTGCCGGCGGGCCACTCGGCGAGGTCACCGACCCAATATACCCAGGTGGCAGCTTCGACCCATTGGGTCTGGCTGACGACCCCGAGGCATTCGCTGAGTTGAAGGTTAAGGAACTCAAGAATGGAAGACTTGCCATGTTTTCCATGTTCGGATTCTTCGTGCAAGCCATCGTGACTGGAAAAGGTCCGTTGGAGAACCTCGCTGATCACCTTGCAGACCCAGTTAACAACAATGCCTGGGCATATGCTACAAACTTCACCCCTGGAAAATGAATTTGACTGTTGAAACCGCACTCAATTGAGATTGTCGTCCATTTGTAACTAAACTTGTGAATTATTGGAATACAATGCTATCTTTGAGTTGAATAGAAATGAATTTTTTCAAGCTTGCTATATTTCAGCTTTATCCATTAACTTCAACAATCAACTTTAGTAGGCATCACCCTCAATTTGACACGGATTGAAATCTTATAAAATCGTTCAAGTGACAGGAAGGAAGGTAAATCCCGAACTACATGACTCCTGAGGCAAAGGCTGGTTCATTTTATGTCGACAAGAATTTTCTTTAAATTTTTTAACCAATACGAATTTGCACACTGTATAAAGAAGTATAACTCGTGAGACAGGGATACGAATCAGGCGGAGCTATTCTTGAAATATCTGTTAATATAGTACAATAGCAATCTTTGAATGGAATGAAATGAGGTTGAAGTTTAAACCCTAAACGAATTAATCTTCGAATTTGAACCGATTAAGGGCTTTAAAAAACTAGTGCTTTTTTTTTTTTGCCTCGGTTAGAAAATGTAATTTACATTTAATATTAATGATACCAAAATTTTATCTTAGGTTTAGTTTGGTGAACAGATCTTCAAATCTTCCAAGTTTTTGGGACTGGGTAACTATTGATGGGTTTGCATAGACAAAATTAAGGTTAGGAGCGTCGAAGATGTTTCTGTTGGATCTGGTTTTCTACACGTCCAAAAGCAGCGGAAGTTTTAAAATTTTTGTTTATTTTGACAATCAAAATATGATTTGATTTGGACGCTCGTATGATTTTAACAAAAACATACATAAGATGTTAGAAAATTATACCTTTGTGAATTATTCACGTGGCTTCAACTAATCCGGTATAAACAGATTAGCTCTTGTTGATTCCCTACGAACCTTCTTCGATTCCTTCTTATCAGATCCACGACTGAATTGTATGATCCTCTTCCAAATTGCACTAGAAATATTGGAAGAGATTTAACGTAGGAGAAGATTATTTGAGAGACGGCTCAAAAGAAGGTGGCCGATTTTTTTCTTTCTTTGGAGGATGATTCTCGAAAATTAGATGGTCGGTGGCTAGGGTTTTGACTTCTCAATCCCTATATATAATTATCCAATGACCTAATACATAATTAACATTAATGAGCTTGACTTAATTAATTGGGATAGTCCAACTAATTTAATTAATTTAATCAAGGTCCATTAAAACTTTAATTATTTATTATGTTGGACTTGTACTCCTACAAGCTCATTAAACACATTACCACCTTATTTAATTTATTAATTAATAAACTCAACTTTTGAGCTTAATAAATTAAATACATTATAAATTCAACATTTGAATTTATTATTTAAATTATAAATTCAACTACTTGAATTTTCATCACCTCCAAAATTTAATATTCAATAAACCCAACATTTCAGTTTAATAAATTAAATCCTCAAATTTTATAAATTCAACTCCTTGAATTTATTCTCTCAAAATTTAATTATCATAAATTCAACTCTTGGAATTTACTATAATATAAATTCAACTTCTTGAATTCATTCTCTCAACGGGAACAAAACGATCCAGTGTTTGTGTGACCCTCAATGGTTCAGGGATACAACTAGCCGTGGGTTCACAACTCTTTGTGATTCGGGATATAATCCTTTATTCGGGCTTACCCTAGTTAGCCTATTCTTTTCATCAACACCTTGATCAAGAATGTCAGAACTCATTTCTGATTGCACCCATCGGATCATGGTAAGAGCGTCTAGTAGCATCGCCTCATGATCTCCTAGGTATCACAGATAGTGCCTGCAAGAACCAGTCAATTATGATTAACGTACAGTACGGTCCTTTCATCTCATATATCCCGATCGAATCTGCAACCATTGGTTCATCGAGGGTTGCATATTAATTCGATAACTATGTGATACTATAATAGTGGCATCGCGTGTACTATTTGGAGAACTCCTTCTCCAACGTACATCTTGTACTCTGGCCAGATATTCCATGCACTATTATTTCATCAGATCACATAGGATATCCACACCCGTAGGTGAGCGGTGAATCCCCGACTACAATGCACTGGCTCCTATATGTGTCGTAACTGTACCCAACCTCGCCACCTGATGACTCTCCTGGAGCCGGTAAACGAGTCAAAGAACAGCCCTAGCATATAGAGCCTCAGTGTTGTCTCGGGTCGTAAGGACTAATGGTGTACAATCATAACCACGGACTTATCCTCTCGATGAATGATAACCACTTGAAAAATCCGAAGGAGGGTTGTTCGGTATAATCATCATAGGACTACCCATCTGCATGTTTACACATCTCTATGCCCTTACTAAGAAACGTAGTACACAACATCACAGATGCTAGTCTCGAGCTCAAGCGACCTTTATCCATGTTTTAGGCGGCCGAATCGACTAGAAACGAATTTAGATCATACAGTGTTTACAAACGAGTTTCAACATCGAATTACGATTCATTTGTATTAAAGTATAATCAAGATCTTTATCTATGTTGTTCACATGGGTATACAGATAAAGAAATAACAAACCATTAAAAATGAATTATATTAAAATAAAGATTGTTTATTACACTTGAGTCAATAAAATCTCTAGTCAACAATTGACTTGTAGGGCATCAACTCTAACAGTTTCTGGCGTGACTCGTCTTATACTTAAGTCGGTGTTATGATTATGAAAGCAAAGAGCAAAGTGCAATATATTAATACTGAGTGTGCGAGAAAGTGTGAATGTCGTAAAACCGTGATCAAATACTGACATTTATAGAAACATGAGAGGCTAGTTATCTTGTTGAAGTATGATTCTTGCTAGGGTAGAATCTTACTTATGTTCTTACCTTACGAAGGAATGCAACCAAAGAGATAAGAAACATCATATGGTAGGACTCCTTAACCATGACGGCTAAGACTCTCGTCTAATCTCGATGAGATTCGATCAGATCTCATATTTATCAAAGTCTTTATCCACTGAAGAAAATATTTTCGTATTCTCTTAACTACTCTTGCGTTTGTATGTCTTAGTCACAATAATGGTTTGGACCATTATGGAATGGTTTGTGGGCTAGGCCTTATCATAATTTTATTGGGCTCGACCCTTTTGATATTTTCTTGAGCTCGTTCTTTTTTGAAAGAGACTATGAGCTCGAACTTTTCCGACCCCTGGTTAATAATGAGGTCTAGCCCCTAACGAACTAGGACAATTTCAAATATGAGCTGGTGTCCGTTCAAATACGTTTCACTTTTAACTCAATAAGTCACACAATAATAAGTTGACTCGTAATGTAGCTCGCCTTTGAAATGATCGAATTTTCATGAATTGTGAACCTCATCCAAACAATTTTTTGTGACAAATTTGAATGTAAATCATGTAATACTATTTGATTATTACGATTATTAATTTATTAACACAAATTTACGTAATAAATTTGGCTACCTCATTATCTTCGTAAACTATTGTCTATCCTTCACACTGATTTTCCATCGGAACATAACAATCTCACCCACAAATGTTGCTTGATTTTTCAAACCATAATCAAGCACCAACAATCCATCCACGAGTATCAAGAAACGCTGTAGAAATAAATGAAACTATGTTTTACCGAAATCGATCGATCATACATGAATGTGTAAACAGAACTAAATGAGCAAAAACGTGGAAATAAACGTTCCTGGACATGCTTTCCTATGATCAGTTTTTCGTGCTAACATTCGAGCTAATAACTGATTTACTATCGTAACTAAATCGAGATTGTGACGATGTTTAACAAAACTGGTAGCAAGCTCTAGCCTCATCATGTAGTTCCGAGGTAAGGCCTTTCCTATAACCATAATGTCCATGTATTTTTTCCAACTTCCGTAGTCACCAATATCTCTTTTTCAAACAGCTCCGCTTTCACATTTTTGATAGAGAATTCCTGCAAAAATAATGATTATGTATAAACTGAAGAGTGGAACTATAGTATATGGAGATTCCGCTTAAAAACCGAACCATTCGAGTTCAGGTGCTTGACAAGCCACATCCAATGACAAAGCCAAAAATAGTATTTTTCTTGCAGATACGCGTCATCTCAACACATCTTAATGCCATGTTTAAACCTTTTAACGGCTTCATGTCTTATGGTTCAACCATTTCGTCCAACAAAATAATCACAAGGTCAAAATTCTAATGGTTCCAGCAGATGAAATTTTGACTGCTTAAAGAACTTTTATGGTTGAACTTGAGAAATGAATCCTGGGTTAGAAGCATCAAGCGTGTTTAAGCACCCTGTCGGGCAAACTTTTTTCATCACTAACTATACAGTATACAATGATCATCCAGGGATAAAGAACTAACCTGTCATGTTAGTGAGTAACTTGAAGAAGGGCTAATGCGATGCAATATAAACCGACACAGATGCATGTTCCAGCAACAAAATTGTAAAATAGCTTCTTATCATCTCTCGTGGGTATGAAAGCTCCCTTGAATGTGTTGGTCAGTTCAAAAAGCCGGTAAGACACCTGTGGTGGTGAACAGATTGAAAACAGAAATTCCATTAGGCAAGGAAATTTTAATCAGTCATTAACTTGAAGAATTGGAACAAAACAGCCACCACCCGTGTGGTGAAGTGGGTACAGTCCTATCCCCATCGGGGGAGAGGTCGGGGTTCAAACCCCGCAGGAACAAAACTTGCTCTCCCTCAAGTTGCAATCGAAAAGATAGAGAAAAGAATTGGAACAAAGCAGAAATTTACTTACCAAGACGTAAATGGAGGTGGTGAGCATGAAGTTAAGTAATGGATAATCTGGAATGAAACAAAGCAACCATTTAGGCTGTCCATTTGGCATATTTGATCTGCATATTGTAGGAAACTCGTTAGCCATGTGATTTAGATAGTGTTAGCTACGTGGCAAATTTCACAACTCCCTAGTTCCTCAGACGAACAAGAAGAAAACATCTTGGAATAAGCACTGAAAACATTTTAAAAATAAATTTTATATGCCTTCTACTGGGGAAAAAGTACTTCTCGTTTATCATATTAATAGAAGCAAACAAGTGAATACATTACTATGACAGACCATGTATAAGCAATGGAATTTGTATCAAATAATCATTCCAATAAGTAAATATCGACAAACAAGCAAGAGAATAAACTCACACACCTCAGCCAGATATGAAACTGGGAAATGTAGGTTTCCAGAGTAATTTTTCCAAGCCACCTGGTAATCAAAAACAGTGGTACAACAAGAAAAAAAAAATGGAAAACAACCCCTGGGTTTAGCTTTAGCCCAAAAAAGATGACAATTTTTTTCACTGAAAGAGCTAGACAGTTAAAATAAAAATATAACAAAAAACAAAACTTACGCAAAAAGAGTCAAAGAGAAATTTCGAATATGCTGACTGAAATTCCTCAAACATAGGTAGACGCTGAAAGATAAAAACACAGATGATTTCCACCGATCAGCAAACTAAATTTTATGGTTTTGGACATTGCTATAAAGCCCTCTTTCTTGCCAACTATAGAAATAATTTATCACTCAAATAGAATGAAAAGATAATTTAGGAATAAGTAGATAAACTAAGAAAAAATATTGATTCGCACGCTATTGGCATCCATGATGTGTAAGGATGAAGCTTGTTGTAAGCAATCTTGTCCAGCTTGTAAATGCATTCATACCAGAAATAGCCCAGCTTAAAACAGGAAATTAGCAAGAGATTAGATTTCGAAGTAAATATGAATCATCCAAAATCCAGTTTCGTGAATGAAATGATTTACAATTAAGGCGACCGTAACGACGGATATCTTAATTGACCGTCTCCGCTTAGTCTCACACTCCTCCAGTTTCTCCATCCACTTTTCAACCTACAAGGATAAAATTGATTAAAGAGATCACAAAAGAAGGTACCATCAGCAATTTAATCTCTCTCTTTGGCAGTACATTTGGGTGATAATGGGCATAAATCATTCCGATGATCCATATATAGCGATCAAGCCCAGATCTAAAATGCCATTCATGCATTAATGGAAGATCTGGTTTGGCAGGATCCCTGTACCCTGTCATTAAGATAAAAGAACAATCAGGCAGCTGAGGCTTAAATCAGACTAGAAATTAAAAATAAATTTAAATTTCTCATTTTGACCAATTATGATTAAATGCTCATCACATTAAAAAAATTGCCATGGGAAACCACAAAAAGTACAAGGTCACTGATGGTTACGTACCGAACAGAAAAGTCAGAGGACTCCAGATTATGTCAAAAACTCCAGGTATTTCCCACACCAAAATCACCACAATGAAGCACATAAAAAATTTCAAAACAATCACCGATCTTATCTCATTATAGTGGTGGCCAATCCCAAGGGCCCCATATACCATAAGAGTGAATAGAGTATGCATTGGGCAGATATAGTAAAGCATATAGTCGTTGTTGAGAGCAATACAACAAAATGCCACGAAAAAATTTAGCCTCCACATCATCTGCACAAACAACAAATCATATTTGTCTTAAGAAAATTGTTTTAATAAACCAAATCCAACGTAAAAAGAAAACAAAATATAAGAAAATCAAGTTCAATGAAAAAATATAAAGCAGATTACAATGTCACCTGTGCAAATCGAGCAATACTAAAATCTTTTCTAACATAGTAATAGGAGAAGTTCCCAAACCCAGTCATCCACACATATGCAGCAATCAAAACACGAACCGCGTTGTAAATTTCTGATGCCGCAAAGTAATGGTACATCAAAAACAGAACCTATAAAACATGGCAAAAGGCATACAACTGTCAAAGGCCTTGTGCACAAGGCGTGTTACTGTAAATGCGCAGCAGGAGCAGCCACACAGACTTATCAAAATGATCTACAGGTATCCGATTTCTGCCGAGCAGAAGATAAATAATAGGAAAGGAAAAACTTAAACTTTGCACACAGAGTGTGAATGCACAGAAATAACACACACAGAAAGTATCAAAATGATATGAAAGTATCAGATGCTGGTGAACAGAAGATAATTGTAGACAGGTGCGAAGTAAAAAAATCCCAACTTCCATCTGGCAGAAAGAACATTGCGAGAGCTTAAACATTTCTGTGCAACTTATGAAAGAGAACTTGAATGCAGTAGTTTTTATTCTGTTTTTCTCCTTTCTTAGTATTCAACCAGAATCCAGATAAATGCTTCACACACAACTCTTTCAAGATTCTAAACCATATATATGAACGGTTTGCCACAAATACTTGCCTGCATCCATCCTTTCCACTCTTCAGTCTGATGGCGATTAAGATAAAGTATGGATTTTCCAGAAAATGCTGACTTGTCATTATGTTTCTTGATAGATGTCATTGCTGAAGCTATGATGAGAAGAATGTACAAAAAAAGGAATACATCTCGACTGTAACTCTGTCCAACAAGGAAAAACAAATAATAAGCTTACACTGACTGAGGAAGAGTATAATTTACGTATAACATGTATTACAAGTCAAAAGATGAGAAATAGGAGCAATTTGGCTTTAGTTTATAGACCTATTACGATCATTTACATGGTTGGTTAAAAGGTTGAAAAAAAATACATTAAAATATAGTTGATAATAAGAATAACAGTGTATCTCTCCTTATGCCACTTGATTAACAATAGAAGTCAATGAAATGCTAATAAATAATATCAGAATCATGTTACTGCACACATTACTTAAACAAATGAATGAAAAGTTCCAAAAATTAAAGGATGGATAAAGATGAAAGGCACCTTTTTGGAATCCGCAAAAAAAGTTGTGCGGTCACACAAATAGAAATAAACTATAATTCCCACAAATTCAGCCCTGCAAAAGATCTTGACATCATTCACAATATGAAAAGAACCTTATACGATGAAATCAAAATAATAAACAAACTCACATTGCTCTCAAAAGTCGTCGATTTTCAAGCAAAAATGAGTCCTCCATTGTGAGAAACCTGAAATGTTAAATCCACAAAAAGGTCGAAGGACTTCTAAATGTGACAAAACCATCCAAATTTACCATTCAAAATCATCACACTCACCTGATTAAGTTAGTTTTAATCGACGGGGTGGACAACTTCTGCGGAGTTGAGTTAGCAAAACCACCTTCCAGCAGCACAGCTCGATCATCTTCCTTATCAATTTTATTTTCCAATTCGAGAAGATTTATATCCGAATGACTACTGTCATGAAAGCAACTCGGTACCAAAACAGGAGCGAGAATGCAAAATAATTAATTTTTACCCTTCCAGTTCTTGAAAAAGCCACACATTTCAGTTGCCATGTATAATGCTTCAAGATATGGAAAATATGTAGACTGCAGGTAAGAAGAGGACAAAAGAAGCAATCTACGCTTACACTTTTGAAGGGGATGATGACTTCTGATGTTCCAACCACTCAGAATATATCCATGCAATACAAATTGGGATAACACCAAGCAAAAATGACACCTGAAACATCATAAGTAATGATTTCACAGTATGTCTAGTGATTCATAGTTCAAGGAAAGATTAAACTTAACAAGCAGTACAGATAAGCAAAAAGCAAAAGCAGATTTAAACAAAATAAATTCAAGAAAAATAACCTAACAAAGCAACGGATGTCACTACATAATAGTTGTCAAAATATCGTCAACCAATCACACGTGAATAACCCAATACCATCGATCAACCGAACATCACTTCCTAGTGCTGATAATAATAAGAGAGAGAACAAAACAAACTATAATCACGCCACAAAAAGGAAAACGAAACGAAAAAAGAACTACAAGTGAAAATTCAAAACAGAAACACTACAAACTTCCCAAAACTGCACGCCAACATTAAAAAAAAATGAGACGTAAACTAACTAAAATGCACCGCCAATGCAAGAAGAGAAGCTGAAATAACCATCACCAGCCCAGAATTTCTAAAAATCAACACTATACCTGCCCAGGCGTCACAGGTCCAGAACCCACCGCCATTCTCTCGTAAAATCCCAACGAGCAAACGATCCAAGACGCAAGTGTAGAGAATTCTGGTCGATCAAGCGAATGCAACACGAAAATACGTATACAGACTCCAAACTCCAGACAGTTTAACTGCTGGTGGAGAAGATAAAGAGATTGCAGGAATATATATACATATATACACACAAGAGATTAAAGAATGAAAGCAAAAATAGAATAGAATTGCAGAGATCTGAAGCATTAAGTGAGGACGAATGAGGGAGTGGGGTTTGTGAGGGACGTCGTCGTTTTCAAGCACTCGGTCCAGATGTGTCCCTCTTTCTCAAATCCTCATTATGTCATTTATTTCAATTATATAGTAATAACTAAAAAAAGTTACATTTTTCATATTTAGTAGATGAGTCGATCGGTTTCATATTTGGAGTCAAAAGTAATATTTTTGACACAAAAACTAAAGAGCAGGTCTCTTGTGAGACGGTCTCACGAATCTTTATATGTGAAACCGGTCAACCCTATTGATATTCACAATAAGAAGTAATACTCTTAGCATAAAAAGTAATAATCTTTCATGGATGGTCCAAATAAGAGACTCGTCTCACTAAATTGATCCGTGAGATCGTCTCACAAGTTTTTGTGAAAACTAAAACATGTGAAATCAGATAAAAGATATGTCTCACATCCAAAATTGATACATGAGACCGCCCATAAAAGTTTTCGTGAAACATTAATTAATATATCAGATAGATTAAATACTAGATATTATATGATATTTTATTTAAATAATATAAATTTAGACATTCCATAAATTAAATAGGATGATGAATTAAATAGGTACTTAAACACGATTATAATGCCAATTTGCATCGAAATAAACATGATTAGTGTGACATAAACAAACATTTGTAAAGTAATAGCCGTTTGGAGTAATTAATTTGTTCCTGATTTTGGCTTAATGGCTGATTCATTGAACATAATAATATCCTATATATTAATGTTTTCTTATATTTCATGTATATCTGAAATATTGATCATTAATGGCAGCTCAACAAATATCTCTAGTGAAGGTTCTAATTTTCATTTTTACCCATTCTTAATATTGACATGAAATAAATAATTACAATTTATTGATTGCACAAAATTGATATTTTTGGGAAAGGTTGTTGAAAGAAATAATTTCCTGAAACAAAAATGTAATTTTAGAATTAAATATTACATTTTTAGAGAAGGGTATTTAAGTAGATGCGTTTCAAAAAGTTATTTTGTAATAAGAGTAAGTCTCTTATGAGATGGTCAGACCAATCTTTATCTTTGAGACATGTCAATCATACCGGTATTCACAATAAAAAGTATTATTTTTAATATAAAAAGTAATATTTTTTCATAGGTGACTCAAATAAGATATATGTCTCACAAAATACGACTAGTGAAACCGTGTCAGACACATTTTTGTCTAGTAATAATGTCATTGTTTCGACTTTTTCTATAGATGTCATAATCAGATTTTAGCAATTGTACTTTCATTATATTTTATATTTGTTTAAATAATGATAAGGAGCAAAGGATTTTAAATTTCGGCATTGGTCTATTGAGCCATGAAAATAAGTTTTTGTGAAGTAACGAATTAAATAATTATTATGGAGGGGAGTTAGAAAATGGGTGAAAATAATTTTTGGGAAAGAATGACATAAGATAATAACTATATTTTTCTATATAATGGGGTGGAGAATTTATTTATCTAAATCTAAATCTAAATCTAAATCTATACTAATTAAGACATCTCCCATGGGATTTGAACCCAATATTAATATAATTTTTTTCAAAGATTTGGATAAAAAAATATTTTAGTTAAAAAATATGGGATTTGACCAGATTATCCCATTAATTTTAGTACTCTTAGCCACCGTTTGATTAGAAGGATGGCACCGTGAAGAGTGTATGATAAATCCATATCCATGGATAAAACACACTAAACAAGTCAACAGCATAGTTCTCAAAATTCTACATCGAACTCACAGCCGTCACTTCCAAGTCAATAGCATGATATCTCACGCATGATATGAAAGGAGAATCTAGATAAGACATCGATAAATACATAAGAAAGATGTTTTTCCCCTCACGATCTTCATCTCTATGAATTGTACAAGCAATCCATATAAACACGAGGTCGATCACCGAACTACGTCTAGTCTAGTCATCGTCAAGAATACTTTGGCGCCTCTTAATCTGGGAAATTTCAGAATAGAACTGGATGATTAGTGAATGAATCACAGAATTGCAGTGAATGAGAGAAGACTGCCATAAAATTAGAGACAATTTGACTTACTGTTACTTTGGTTTCTTTATTAGTTTGGGTGTTGATTTGTTCAAGCAATGATATGAGTCTCTCCTCAGATACCTGCATCAAAGTCAGAGTTCGTTGGGTTGCAATATAGGACAAACACCGAGAGAAATGCATATACCATGTAGCAAAGAGCTAGGTACCTTCTCAGTAATCTGACCCATTTGAGCAGCTCTTATGATAACATCCTCAACTCCTCTGGCCTTCTCAGGTTTTACTAGTGCAATCCGAGCAACTGCAAACACAAATATATTAAAATAAATAAATCATATATCAAATTTGAATAGAGCGTGAAGCATAAAAATGCTTATTTGTTATAAACTTTCAATAGAAACATGAGACAAGGATCTTTAGATTATGAAATAACACAATGTAATGAAGCCCTATTCATTATCCAACGTACGTCTCCCTCGTGCTTCTGATGTCAACAGCTGAGTAAGCATCATTTGCCTTTGTTCCTCTGCCTCCCTAGCTCAATCAAATTTCTCCGTTCAGATATTCCAACACATACATAAACATCAGTAATTGCATAACAACCTAAACAGTAAAAGAAGCCGGGAGAGTTCACCTTTTAGCATCCTCCTGGACTTTCTGCTGTTCAGGGTTCTGATGATTACCCTACAAATTAACAAGTCCATCAGCATACATATAAACTAAAAAATGGACAGAAAGCAAGGACATATTTAGTCATACTGTGCCGCCACCACGCTGAGCCATTAGCTCCTGCATTCTTCTTTGCCTGATGGCCTCTAATTCTGGGTCAGCCTGGAAATACAAAAAATTGGGATCACAAAGATTTTTATAGCAAATCAATAAGATGTTCTGCTGCACAGTAAGGAGTAACATTCTGTTACTCCCAACTCGTCATTAACAAATTATGGCACAAAACCAATTGAAGGTTACCTAGACAATAATACAATATCACCTGACCCGATTTCTTTTCCATTCTCCCATACCTTCTTTGACTTTCTTGAGGGGAAGAAGGGATCATTTCATGCAGAGGAGCTATTTAAATTACAACATAGAAACTAGGATTCCTGACTTATTTCCATCCACAGTTTTTATGCATTTTCTCGACAATACCATATAATTATTGAAGGGGACCATCCAATTCCAATTTCTAATAATTTGGAAATCAACCATTTGGAAAGCTCATGACTGTCATTATTCAAAACTGTGGCATACTGGATCTAATTCAAGAAGTTAAGAAGCCTAACTGAGATCCAATAATGGGATAATTAATTTAAGAGTTAGGGGTCTTAATGGGATAATTTAAGAGTTGGTGGGTCAAGTTAGCAACTTGAGCCAATTTAATTAGGAAGAGCCGAAGTGGATCCACTTAGCTCAAATACAAGAGTAAAAATCTTAATTCCGGGCTTGATGGGCTAGTTAAGTATTATTCTAGGTCCATGCAGTTTGATTTAAGTTAACCCATTAATGTATACATAATGTACAAGCTTTTGACGAATTATTGAATATATTTTGAGTTTTTATACGCAATATTGTAAGCAAATTATTGAGAATTTGCAACCGAAACAAACTTGTCAAAATCTAGATCCTTTTGGCATTCAATTGGAAGCCCTGATAAATTAACTTGCGTAACTTCCTGAGAAATAGGGCTAACCAAATGAATCATACTGGACCAGGCCAGTGCTATATAATGAAGGCATGCTATCCGAGGCTCTAAGAATGTATTCAGATTAAAAGATTTTATTTAAAAGAAGGATAGGGAGAAGTGATCTCAAATCATTTTGAAAAATAGGAACTTGAAACCATATTCATAACAATAACAACAAATACCAGTTATAGGATTCGAAAAGCATTCATAAAAGTCGAGTGGATTTCTTCGAATTATTTGAACACAAAATTTGTCCGCCTGTCTAATTTTTCTTCCACATATTTACTGCCCCTGATTTCAAAACAACTAACTAGCACTTTGAGTAGATCTACAAATAGGAAATTATGTTTGGAACCAAAAGACTAAGCTACAGCCACCACCCCTAGTGGTGCAATGGCATTAACCTCTCCCAACAGGACAGAGACCTAGGTTCGAACTAGCTTAAAACAAAAAGCACCCCAACCCCCAATATACTAATAATAAAAAAAGACTAAGCTACAGGTCTTCTAAGTCCACAGTCCACACCATATAAGTCCATTTATAGTTTAATCATCTATTTTTTCCGAAACAGGAAATTCAGAAGGGAAAAAAAAGCTTTAAATTCAGCAAACAATATGAGCAAGACACACATGATAAGCAAAATGCCCAATATTCCCAAATTACGAACTGAAAATTTCCGTTAATGCACAGAAAATCTTCGAGAACAGAAAGCACGAGGTATGAAAGAGAAGGACAAAGCGCCATCATGATTCAATAAAAAAAACAAAACAAATGAGACAAAGCTGTGGCAAGAAACCCTAACAAAAAATTTCATAACCAATTGGAGACATATATTACAAGAAATTTCGATCATAGAGAAAGAGGAAATGGTTACCATTAGTTTCTGCAGATTAGAAAGCCACTGCTTGTGAGGAAAATAATCATCAAAAAGATGAAAATTAAGAAATATTTATCAGTGGGAAGAACACGGGCCCGCGCTAGCGTCCGAATAACGCGGTGATTCGGATCCGGGTTCTCTCTCTTGCTTTCCATACAGTTCCCTTCAATCGCTCTTGCTTCTTAAAAACTCGTGCTACAACAATTTGATAACAGTTTTTATTATTTGTATTTTATTTGTAAATAACGTGGACACATATTTAATATATAAAATAAAGTTCATATGATACAAAATAAAACGTAAATATCAAATCTCATAAGCTAATGATATTATTATATGTTTACAAGTGTATTTTTGTTGTGAAACAACCTTTTTTCCAAATATATTTTAGCACTGAAATATTAATCAATCATTAACAAATAAATATTATTTTAATTTCTAATACTATTTATGACAACAAATTATTTGTAATAGTGAGTTAAGATTTAATAAGAAGAAGAAAAGAGCAGCAGATCAAGAAAATCTTAGATCCATGGGGTTCACAATGGGTCTAAATCTGCTACTCTTACTGGCTATGGTTGCCACCAACATTCTATCCCTATACCACCTCTCCTCCACCGTCAACTCCAGTCCAGCCGCCGCTCCTCCTGTCCCCGACCACCTCATCCACCAGCTCTCCACCATACGAGCCACCATCAACCACCTCACCACCCTTCAGTCCTCCACTCCACCGACCAAGAAAACACCCTCCTCCACCGCCTCCGCCCCCTCAGAATTACTCCTCTCCACCAGTATATTACCTATAGCCTCCTCTTGCAGAGATCACCCCAAACTCCTCCACCAGTACATGACCTACACACCCTTCTCAGTTTGCCCCGATGATGCTCCCATTGCCGAGGATCTCATTCTCCGCGGCTGCCACCCTCTCCCCCGCCGCCGCTGCTTTTCAAGAACCCTTCCCAGTATCCCCACTTCACTTCCCACCAACCCTTTCTCGGCTCTCCCAGAGAAGACAGCTTTACTCGGCCATTACAGCTGCAAGACTTTCTCTTGCTTTTCCGGGATGAAACCCGACTTGGGTTTTGACATGAAAACTGAGCAATCAAAATTTTTGACTTACAAATCAGATCTTGATCTCCCAATTTCACAGCTTTTTCAGCTAGCTGCTTCAGCTAAAAGTACCATTCGTCTCGCGCTCGACATTGGTGGTGGTACCGGCACGTTTGCGGCTCAAATGAAGCTGCGGAATGCTACAGTAGTAACCACTACAATGAATCTTGGTGCGCCGTATAACGAGGCTGTGGCAATTAGGGGATTAGTGCCACTCCATGTGCCTTTGCAGCAGAGGCTGCCGATGTTTGATGGGGTGATGGATCTTGTGCGGTGTGGGCATGCCGTAAACCGGTGGATACCCATCACATCTATGGAGTTCTTGCTTTTTGACGTGGATAGGGTGTTGAGGGGTGGAGGGTACTTGTTGTTGGATCATTTCTTCAGCAAAAGAGCAGATCTTGAGAAAGTGTTCACACCTTTGATAGGTAAGTTGGGGTACAAGAAGGTTAAGTGGGCTGTGGGAAACAAGACGGATTCCAGCGGGGTCAAGAATGGGGAAGTTTATATGACCGCCCTCTTGCAGAAGCCGTTGACAAGATCATAAGTCACCCATTTAAGGTAAATTTATCCTAGATTTGGTGATATGTATCTTAGTTCTGGCTTGGAACGAAGATATTGAATACCTGGTTTCCTTGTATGACAAGATGTCATTCATGATCCATGTGATTGGAGTTAGAATACGAAATTGCAGAATTCATTTGTAGAATCTATGTATCTTTAGCCTGTTGTCATTTTACGATTTTGGCATATGATCTCTATGTTGTAAAACTATTGGAGAGAAAGCTGCAAAAGAATAAATGTCACTCCGGATCCATGGTTGGGGGCGGGGGGGCCTTACAAACTCGATTCAGCTAATTATTAATCTAAGTTTCTTTATAAAATGATGACGATTAACCAAATTATGATTAATGTCTGATGCACCCTTGTGAATTCCTTCATATTTTCTCAATATCTCGATATGGCTCAGCATATTACGAAAATTATGCAAAAGTTCGCGTTGATCCTCACTAGTTGATCACATCATTAATTGTTAGCCTCATTATCAGGCATCTGGAATGGGGAACTTCAGAAGAAAGGATTTAGGTTAGCCCGGATGCTATCAAAACCATTGAGTATAATTTCACTGGGTCGAAGTTTGACATGCTTGGAATGTAGCTTATGGTGTGAATGAGTGAATGTTGTAAGTCTTGAATCTTGATAGTGTTTGGACTACTCAACTCTAACTGTACATGATCACACTCGCTTTCTCAAGTATTTCAATTTGATATGTCCAACTTGATCTTCACGTTGCTTGTATACTGTGGGTTTGTACCAATTACATTGACTACAAGCTCGAGTACAAGGGAATGATTTAAACCTCTTTAAAAAGTGACTAATTGAGGATATTTTTGTAAAGAATAAATACATAATCGCTTTCTTTCAAGAACCTGCTCCACCAGATAGTTGACTTCCAGTACTTGCATAATCCAATTTATCGATGGGTTCACTTGCGACTCTTGTCCAAAAACGATTATACTAGTACATGCTTTCCAGTTCTGTAACTAAACCGTCTTCACCCAAAGTTGACGAAGCACTAAGATACTTCTCTAATTAATGCATGCAAACATCCACTAATAAGTTCTCAGCTAAACCAAATTATTTAAGTGCGAGATTTTATGGACACAAGCACATTTAACATTGATGCAGGTTATGTGACATGAATTCAGAAGCAACTTTCTCAGCTGTCGTATCCAGAAAAACCAGGGACTCGATTATCAGCCAAAAACTAGTTAATATCAACAGGGGATGATTCCAATTTCTAAAAGATGCAGAACCAGGATTAGACATTCAACTTATGCAAAGTTAACAAGATAAGATTTCTCAAAGGATTGAAACTAAATTAAAGAAAAATTTAAGAGTGGAACAGAAAAAGGGTCTCCACCGACAGGCGAACAACACCCATGCCCACATTGCATCAACAACGATAAACACGTAAATACAAGCTCAAAGCATGGGGTAGAGGCCAGTCAAATCATATCGAGCTCCTTGAAAGGCCTATTTCAAACTCACTGCAAGCCTGGAAAGAGCAGGAGGTGGTGAGATTAGTAGCCGTTTTGCCAAATCTGAGATAGGTTAGGTTGACCTTGGGAGCTGCCAAGTGACCCTTCTCTTGGATTCTGCTGCTGCTGATCAAGTGAAGTGACAGCTTGAGGATTATAGAAATTAGGGTAGCCTGGAGTTCCATAATTCTGTGGTGGCTGCTGGCTTTGCCCATATCCACCAGATTGCTGATTTTGCCCCGGGTAATTATAAAATGTATTGGCTGGAACAGCTGACATTGTTCTGGAATTAAGCCCATGAAGCCACGAGGTCGAGTTATCATTCTGAAAGTAAATTCAGTTATTTCATAAGCCTTTCAGTCAGTCTGATTCAATAAATATGCTTCACTTCTATGGAGAAAATATGGAGCTTGAAAATCATCAATGTATAAGAATCCATTTAAGCACTCTTAAAGCCATTGCAGCATACCTGCTGTAACGAGATCGGGCGATTGTTATCCTTGTATTGGGAACCCAAAGCATCATCATAACTTAGAGTTGCACCAGATGGGACAGAAGGTGGATTCATCTGAAAGTTTCCAGGAATGGCGGTCGAATTCCCAAAGGCAGCATAACCAGAAGCAATTGTAGATGACTGAGGTAAACTACTTACAGAAATGCTATTTTTATATTGAGGAAGTACTCCAGCCAGAGATTGATGATATGTACCGTTGCCTGGAAATGCTTGTTGAAAAGCAGAGGGCATGTAAGTATAACTTTGAGGCAAGAATGGGTAGCTAATCATGTTGGTAAATGGTCCCAAAGGAAGAGAGGGCTGGGAATATGGATGCATGGTAAGGTGTTGAGGAAGAGGAGGTCCAGCGGCAACATTAGTTCCAGAAATGGCCTGTGGAGAAGACTGCATTGATGAAAAACCAGCAGTCTTTAAAGCCTGTAGGATACCAATTACACAATCAGCTACTGAACTTGGTCAGAAACAATCAGTTTTTTATCACAACTCTATCAGCCATACCTTAAAGAGGTTGAAATTTTTCTGATGAGAAGGTGGTCATACATTTGTTTATGCAATTATGCCCAATGTGTCATTCGGGATTCATGTACATGTCCAGTTATTTCGTTCATACAATAATAGACAAAATTACCCAGTAGATTATGATTTGTCAATGATGATGGGGCTTGGGCAGCAGTGATGCAAAACAAGCTTATTTGATAGATTGCTATAATATAATAATCCAGTAATTATGAAATTAAACCCACAAAATGGCAAATCCAAATATTTTGGAGATCAATAATGTTTGCCAAAACAAAGTGGTAACAAGATGCATACAATTGGAAGGGAAAATGACAGGAAAAGTTCCAGCTACGAAATTAACATGGGTTACCTCAGATATAGAAATTGCTGAGCCACCAATAGAAGAGACAGAATTGCCATATTTGGCTGATAATGATTGTGCCATTGAAAATGGCGAGAACTGGAGATCAGATTCCCTACTGGAAGGTACATTTGATGCCAGAAGTGTACTTGGCAATGGTGTTGTGTATGATTGCTGTCAAGGTAACAATACAAGAAACAAATCCAAGGAAAAATTTCAATAATAAAGCAACTTTATCCCAGTAGAAGTCAAAAATGAAAAGAACGATGACATAAAATAAAAATAGAAAAAACGAGCATAATAGACTACGAAAAGCAACATATTATCACAGAGATAGTGTCGATATAAAATCTGCAGTGGGTGAAGAATGAAAAAAACTGGAATAAAAAACACCAAAGTTTCAATCATCATAATGTAATTGAAGATCCATACAGATATCACCACTTCTTGAACTCTATATGTACCCCGCAGTTTCCAACTTAGAGTGCTTTACTAAACAATCAGAGGGTGCAAACTATACATAGAGAATCATAAGCACCTAAACTCCTCGAAAAACTAGCTCAAAGGCACACAAATACACGGTAATAGCAAGGCAAAAACTGATATCAACAGATTCCAACATAACTCGTATCAACAGATTCGTTTAGGTAGTATAACTTTATGCCCAACTATATCGATTAATTGACAATAATATTTAAAAAAACAGAGTTTGAATTTCGTCAAAGAACTATGCGAGAAGAGTATTAAACAAAGGAAGATCTGTAACAAGCATTTAAATGTATCAGATTCCTACGGAACAACTGTATAAAGTAGGAACCTCATCCTTATTAAATGCAGAGAAGTTGATAACCATAAAACCCCTAATAACATGATACATGCAAACAAACACAGATGACATGATATATGAAAACAAACACAGAAAGAATATAAACTTTGAAATCTATGGAACCAAAAAAGGGTAGATAATGAATGTACAAATGTCAATCGAAACATTTTCATTTTCCTTTCTTACTTGCCGACAACAAAACTGAAGCAATGTATCCAGACCTTAGGACACCTAACATAATGACACTGGAGTCATCAAAAGAATCATCTTCAAAGAGAACGTCTCAAATATGTAGTAATACCATAACATTAGAAAAGGGAGTAAGTGTTTGCATCTGGGAGCTTGTTTGGGACTGACTGAACGCTGCATTCAGCTGTTGGACCTCATTATAGGTATAATCAGGGTTGGGTGCTTGAAAGGGATACTGGTTTCCATCAGCCACTTCAGCATGCTCTGGCTTCAAATCTTCTGGCTGTGATGCAGATGATGCATCATAACTCCCAGAACTTGCACCAGGCGTATGAAATAAGTTACCATCAGAAGTATTTCGGATGGAATCATCAACAAAATACACAGTATTTCTGCGACAAAATTGGGAATTTGGGATGAAAAATATTTGGAGCATGAATACTTATAATATTAACAAGAAAAAGAACAACATTTTCCTAAAGATAAATAATTTATATACCTGGAGTCTGTATACCCAACTGATGACAAATCAGCCTCACCATGTGTCTTTTCCAAAGAAATTTTTAAAGGCACAGATGTCATAGGCCCGGAAGAATGTGCAGCACTGATGCCAGACCCGAAACTACCAAAGCTCAAGTGTGAGCAGTCCACATTTTGAACGAGCAAATGTTTAGGAATTATAACGGATGGACCATCTCTTTCAGATGGTAATCCTCTCCCGTCCTTTATATTTAATTGTTCCAGGTTTCTGGAGACTGATGACACTGAAGCACCAGGTTCATCTGAAACAATATCACATTAAGGAGTCAGCTTTCAAAACAATAACCTTTATTGAACCACAAATATTAGTACACACACAGGTGTAAAACAAAATAGTTTGTCACATAGATATCCACACATCTTGAAATCCTCAATTAAAGTAACACAAGATTCATTTTTTTAATTTAGCATAACTAAAAAATAAGGATTAGAATCGAATGACTTAATTTACTAAGAAAGAATCATTAGTGACATTTTCGAATTTTAATTGCTTATGCCAAAATCTACTTTAGTAAAAATTAATCTATAATCATCAAAACTTGCAAGGGAGGAATACACCTATTATTTAAGAGCTGAAGTAGAATGAAATTCAAGAAAATTCACCTTCATGATGCTCGAAATCACGAACTTGATGCTGGAACGAACCCGTGTTCTCACGTGAGTCATTCTCAAAAATAGATGCAGCTCCTGACTCATCCTCTTGTATCAACCTACCGGAGATAGAAGCAGATCCTACATCATTTGCTCCAGGATTGACAACATCTTCTGCATCTTGGACCTCTTCGGACTCAAACTGCTGACTATTACTGTTGACAGAAGCATCATATGGCTCAGAGTGCAGCTCAGAATCGACATGATACTCCGATAAAGAAAGTATGTTCTTAGGGACAGGCTTCTCAATGGTTGGCCAGTCATCGTTGGTGGGAACCTGTTGGGCCAAAGAAACTCTTGAATCGTGAACATCAGAAACTTGATCTTCTGAAAATCTCAGATTCTGATGTAATGCAGCTGTCATAGGACCCTGGACATTTTGGTCATTCATATTATTATGAGATGCATTTGGAGCACTAGGTGCTTGATTATGTGGTCTACCCATCTTCACAATGTCAGCCATAGACAACTGATTAGGAACACCGCCCCATGCAGTTTGAAATCCAGAAGATAGCTGGGTGTCTGATGGCTCACTGTCAATGGATACACCACTGCAACATATGACACAATAAAAATGAGTAAGCAATGGATGTGAAAGACCATCAAAAGCAAAGAGCCAGCACTACAAATATATGACTGCTGGCAAAGAAATTTTTTTAAGGTTTTTGAAAACCTTACATCACAGAGTAGGCAGACAAACACAAGAAAGTATAAAGGTTAAAGCATCACCAAAATGAAGACATGATTTGCATATAACAAAACAATTAAATCTTAAGACCTAACTATCCAATTGTAAGGTAAATGGTGCATGATCACTAGAATACAGTACAATAAGCATGTGTGCACGTCTTTTACATTTTTGTTGGAATAGGTTTCAACTTTTAATATATCACAGAAGCTGAAACAGCAAAAATGTGGATTACTAAAAAGGAAAAAAGGGCAGTTGGCAGCATCTCTACTAAGAAGGCCAACAAGAAAAAAGATTTCAGAATACCAGACAGTAGTTTGTCAATTCAAAATGATAAGTTTTACGACCCTTGAGACAACCTCATACAAACTTTACAAGATGTGCTTTGACATGGTCAAATGGGAACAACCTGAGGCCAGGAGGACCACTGCTTTTGTTATTTCCGGCAACAACTGGAGCTGAAGATAAATAGCTCATATGCAGAGTTGATCCATCCTCTTTCTTATCAGCCACCTTTCCATGAATAGGAGCTGACTCTGACAAGGAAGATGTATGATACAATAGGTTTTCAATGTCCTCGATTATACTTACAATTGATCGACTTAAAAATTGTACAGAAGTTAAAAGTACCATAGGAACTGTATGGTGCTGAACTACCACGACCAAGGTATCGATCAACAGCATTCTTTCCATTTCGATTCGAACTGTTGTTAGTACCACGAGGCCTAGATTCAGTAGTATCTTTGCCCTAAAAAAAGTACAAAAGAAAAACAAAATTACCAACTTTCATATGTATATGAATTATTAATCCAAAACGTCGTGATAAAACCAAGCAATTATGGCTTTAAGGGCGATATTCAAGAAGAGAAAATGAATCATTTTGTTTCCAGAATGCTTTGCCCCAAGTGAACCCAGATGTATGTATCCACACTCTTATAACACATGGCTGAGAATTCTAGAAGCCAACGAACTACCCCTGCAGGGTGATGAACCTGCCTTTTTCTCAATTAATATTTTAAGAAAGAGGAGAACCAGCAGTGAAAAGCATTGATGTAATTCACGAACCTCTTTCTTCTTTTCTCGTTTGCTCTTCACCTCATGAAAAGGATCTAAACAATTACAACCACCGCATCAGAAATAAGGTCAAATAAATAAAGGTAACAAAATTTTAGCTCTAATATACCACAGAAAGAGACATTGTTTAGTTTTGCAATTAAACTTGCCAAAAAGCTAAAATGACGTAAATATTCTGTTTAAGAAAAAATCAGGTTCTGCTGTAAAACCATCTGCAAAAACAATAAAACAATCGAAAGATAAACAAAATTCCATTGTTGTAGCAATAAAAGGAAACTTTTTCATCTTAAAGGTTGAACCCAATCAAGTCATAACAGAAAGAGGAAACATGAATATTTGCCTTCACAGAAATGTAACATTAATCCACACAACTACTAATCTACACGTGAAGACATATAAGTATGCACCCAAAGACCAAGATTACTTATTTTACATGATTTAGCAAGGTACCAAAATTCACAATGTAAATAATTCAGAAAAAAAAAGTAAAATGTTTTCATGTCATCACGTGTATAAAGATGAGGGAATTCAAATTGCAACAGAAAGTTGAGCGAGATAAATAAAAGCAAAGGAAAGAAACTCGGCAAAGTAAATCACTAATGCTAGCCGATTATCATGCCAACAAACACTACAAGAATCAGGAACATTATTCTGTTTCATGACTGAAATAGGGTCAGTTGACAAATACTAAAAGAGAACTAATTCGTACATTTCTAAAATTAAAACACCGTTTCTTCAAACATCTTGAAGACGAGGATCAACCAAATAAATTCAAACATAGGCCTCATATAACATAAAGATATTTCAAGTCTCTAATTTCTAAATACCTATTTTTCCTAAGCCACTAAACCCCAAACAACGGGATACCAAACAACCAAAATTAATGTCACATCGAAAAAACTTCAAAAGATTAGGTATTTCCCAGGGGAAAAAAAACCTTGAGATAGGAGGCGATTGACTGCCTCGTTAGGGTCCATATTGCAGTCTTTTAGGGCAGCGTAGATCTCAGTCTCCGGACAGCTCACAATTTCCTTCAAACTCTGCACCATCTTCCGAGACCCATCTGGTATGGATTGTACCCCAGAACCGCCGCTGCTTCGCCTGCTTGTACTCATCATATTTCCGAACAGATCTAACGCTACAACTATCTCGCAATGCCAAAAGTTCCGCCTTTCCGGTTCTTGAATCACCTGCTTCACTTTATTTGCACAAATTGATAAACGCAATGAGTAATTTTCCTCGTAGAAAACAAACAAACACACTTTCGGAGACTTCCAGTGGATGCAAGTAATCCGATAGAAGAGAAATATTATGTAAATTCGCAAGCCAATGGAAGATTTATCCGTAGATGTATGCGGTTCGAAAACCCTCTTCTCTTCTTCTCTCGCTCAATTTTAAATATCTATATATTATAAAACAAAAAAAAATGAGATAAATTCAAAAAATTACTATATTCTATTCAATAATATACTTTCGAAATAAATAAATTAAATATGGACTAAATTAATCTTATTTTGCACTATAGATATTTATTATAAAATATACTTATAGATCAAGTTAATCATTTTTAAAAAAATAAAACTCTTATGAAGCGAAACATATAGATCCGGCTCATATATGCAAAAATATTGAATTGATCTGTTGTGAGATGGTATCACGAATCTTTATCTGTGAAACAGGTCAACCCTAACGATATTCTCAATAAAAAGTAATACTCTTAGCATAAAAAATAATTTTTTTATGGATGATCCAAATAAGAGATATGTCTCACAAATACGTCCTATGAGACCGTCTCACACAAATTTTTGCTAAAATATTTTTTTCACTTTTTTATTAATTAGGTCGGATTTAAAATTTGTTTCACGAGAGTTTTTATGTTTAAGTAAACATATCGGTAGTATTTCAAATCAAAAGCAATTAATTTAAAACTTGGTGCATATCAATTTCAAAATCCTTGTGCGGTGTTTTTAGTTAAAGTCAAGTGGTTTAGGAGCATAGGTTGCATGGTTTCACAATATTTTAATATATCGTAAAGACTTGTTAGACTTCAATTATTTCATAAAGTTTCCTTTTGTTTAATATATATTTTTGCTTTTTAGGGTGATATATTTTTTGAATTTACATCGATATATTTAAGTGGCCAAAAGGGTTTATATATGGAGTAAGTCTCTTGTGAGACGATCTCACGAATCTTTATCTGTGAGACTGATCAACCCTACCGATATTCACAATAAAAAGTAATACTCTTAGCATAAAAAATTATAATTTTTCATTAATAACCCAAATAAGATATATGTTTCACAAAATACGATTAGTGAGACTGTCTCACACGAGTTTTGTCTTATATATATGTATCTTATATTATAATATGTACAAGCAATTTGGTAATATTGTAAGTATATATATTATATTTGTACATATTTTGTTTTGGAAATTTCGATATAGTCATGATATTCAACAAAATTAAATATGACATTATATTTAATAAAAAGAATTTTTAAAAAATCATCATTTATATAGAAGTTAAATTTGTGAAAAGGGAATTTTTGAATTAAAAAAATAACTTAATTGTAAATGAAATTTGATTTTGTCAACTTGTAGCTGATACGAACTAATACCTAACTATTCAAATAAAAATTTTATTTTGCATATAATTACAAATAAATCCTAAAAATAACATGAATCTTCGTAGTTAATTAAAATAAATCAAAATGTAATGATGAAATTTTATAAAAAAAAAATTATTTTGACAAAAATAAAATTTAATATAATTTAGTAATTAATGTCAGGATAAAAAAAAAAAGTAGATATGTCGGCCTAGCTAACTAGGTAATGGGTGGGTAAACCATTTGAAAATTTGACCTCTTTAAAGCTTGAAATTCCATTCAGATAAGGGTTAATTAATTGTAGTGACTCAGATATTCTTGATTGAATTTTAAAGAAACGTGTACAAAACAAATATTTTTTATTTAATAGTTGTGTTTCTATAGTTCATTTGATAGAGAAAAATTAAATAAATTGATCTACTAATCAAAATCTTCTAACAAAATCATTTAATTTTACAAACATAAAAGCTAATATAAATCGTCTCACGTGTTAATTTTGTGATATTGATCTTCATCTCAATCTATGAAAAAATATTATTTTTAAGTCAAAAATATTATTTTTATTTTATAAATATGAATCGAGTCAACCAAAAATCTGTGAGATCGTCACAATTGTATAATACAAGTAATCATTGATTAAACATTTGATTAATCTATATTTTTAAAATAAATTGTTGTAACATTTAGTTTTGGTGTTTGATAAAAATATCATTGAAGAGAAATAATATATCCGAATTTAGTTGATATATTTCTTGATTTAAATTATTTTGCTAACTAACAATATCTTTTCTTTGTTGATTGAATTGAGTATAATATTAAGTATGTATTTTGCCTTTATAAGATAATGAGATAATTAAGCAAATATATTTTAGATATGCTATTTATGACTACGATTTAATGAGATGTGATATTAATGCCTAAAAAAAGTTTATTTCCAATAACACTCTTACTTTCCTTGTTTAATAGGTTTCCTTGTTGAGATGAATTCTATGAGAGATAATATCTATAAATAGAGAAACAAGGACATTGAGTCTATAAATAGAGAAACAAGGACATTGAGTTCAGCTTCTTCCGGCTTGCAATCATATATACACACGCAATTTGCACGTAAAAGATTTCAGAGAAATACATCTTCCAAAGGACGTGCTGATTTAAAGAGTGTCATTGCTCGTGTTGCCTTGAATGTTGGAGATATCTGCAGAAAACAGCTGTAACGAAGTTGGTTGAAGATCGTTTTGTTGCTCCAAGCTTCTGGCTTCGCGTTTTGTTTTCTTAATTACGTTTTATTATTGTTGGTTGTTTTAGAAAGCTTTTATTTTTCTCAACGTGTTGAGGAAATTGATTTTAATCTTAATCGCTAGTGATAGGTTTTTGTGTAAACGTTTTCTAATGATTAATTTTTGCCATAAATACTTGTGCATATTCAATCTTGTCCATCGCATTTATTTCAAGTAAATTTGTGTTACAAACTTTAATTTTCCGCTGCATGTTGTCCAAGATATTGTAACATCTGGCACAATACTTAATTCTGATTAAACACAAATTTGCATGTTATATTGATTTGGTTATATTAGATATATTTTATTGTCTGTCGAACAATATAGTTCTTACTATCACAATTGAATTCGAGCAAAAACTGAAATCAGTAACCTAACCGATCGATAGTTCAAACTGATATTCGGCGTAAAAATCAACCGACTAAACTGATTAAGAGACTTCTACTTAATTCAAACCGACAAGCTATCACTTTAAACAAGATTGTTACAAGGACCTCATCGATCATTGATTAAGTATCATAACCTAAAGTTATACAGTTTTTTGTTTATATCGATTAGTGTTAAGGATCAAAGTGACAGTCTATGTCAGAAGTCAACTGATACCAAAAAAAGACAATGAATAGAAAATAAGTACATTTGCAGTCATGAACGGATATTTTTTGTACATGTTACCATTGAAAATTGGGACTATATATGGGATCAGTTGAACTTGCCAAACACAAGAATGCTCAACTGAAAACAAAGCCAAAGCTCTTACCAAAAATATTACAAGTCAGATTAAAGAAGAAGCACACACTGATTCGTTATTTATCTGATCATATCAAACATCATATTGGTGTACAAAATTCTTCTGTTTAATTCATATATGTTGTGAGTAAGGAACTCTACTGCTCTAAGTCTTCCGTTTCAGTTTCACTGAGAGTTTTAGCTATATAACGTTGAATCCTAACTGAAGTGAGTAATTTCAAATCAATTGTAATTACTTAAGTATTTTAGTATAAACCTTCCTTGAGGAAGAACGGGTGATGTAGGAGTATTGAAGTCTCTGAACATCCATAAGAATTCATGCGTTCATTTGGCATTCAGTCTATCTTCTCTTAACCATCAATCTGAGTAGTCATTTGTTCAAATAAGATTCAGTAAGTCTACTTCCGCAAAATTCATACTGATTGACTTTTTGAAAACTCTATCGACAAGAATAAAGTTTCAGCATTATTAACACAATCAAAACAATTCAAAGAAAATTTATTCACCCCTTCTAAATTTCTAATCTCGATCCTGACAGAAATTAACAATAAATTGTATCTCGAGAATGATAAATGATTAAAACAATATATTTATGATTTTAATTAAAAAATAGATAAATCGAATGTTTTATCTGTAATTTATTATATTTTCTTCATGTACGGTATTAATGCATTTAGTTTTAGTAATCTTTTACAAACAAGGCTTGTTTGAATAAAGTGTAGCACAATTTAAAATATCAAGTATAACAGATGATTTCGTCTCATTGATTACAAGATTTTTATCCCACGTCAATTGTTTATTGAGGATACCTTAGTACCAATTTTAATGATAAATATTATATGTTATCATGTGTTCCAAATCAACGTGAGGAAAATGTAATAACAAAATTCTAGAATTATAATATTAAATAAATTTTTGAATGTATATTGTGTTGGAATAGTTTAAGACTTATTAAACCGAAATTAAGCAAAGAAAAATTCAAAAGATTGTTTCAAATGCAAAGGGAGGCACTTAAGGGCATCTCCAAGGATGTACCAAACACCATATTGGTGCAGTCTTTCTTCTTCCAATGGGGTTCCTTGCGCCAAAGCAGACCTCTGCGCCAAATTGGCGCAGGGGTTTGTTTCATTTTTCTTTTTTTTAAAATTTTTTTTATCTGTATTTATTATAAATATTTGTATTAAAAATTATAAATATTATTTAAATAATAGTATAATATTTATTTTACTATTTTAATAATTCGATTTTTAAAAATAATAATTGTTGATTTTTGAAATATTTATTTAAGTTAATTATTATTAATTAAGGACTAATTTGAAAGTGCGGCCTGGAGGTGCTTAGGCACTTGTTGTTGTGCAGTGGAGGCGCTTCTCATTGCCCTGGATTATTCCAGGACCGTGGGCGGCGCGTTAGCACCTGCCTATGTGCCTTGGAATTTCCAAGGCTGTGAGGTAGATGCCTAGGTGTCCGGCGGTATCAATTGACTATAAATTGCAAGTTTTTATGATGTCTTGCATCTAAATGGTGTTCCTTGACATTTTTCGTTAGATTTTTTGACGAAAAGACAACACTTAATGAAACAACACGTCCCTAATGATTGAGATCTATAAATACACGATCAAAGATAATAAGAAAGCACTTTTGATCATTAGATTTTCTGCATATATTACATTCATTTTTTTCTTCCTCTGCTTCATTCTTTTGAAAAATAGTACATTTCATTTTTCTTGTTATTGTTATTCCAATTTACATATTGTTATTGTAAAAAAGAGTTGTTGGTTCTTGATGAAGGATTGCCATAAACCAAAGCACTAAGACGAGACAAAATTCTTTTTAAGAAAATAGTGTTCAACACTTACCTTAATTCATCAATTTTGCTGCAAGATTCATTTGCATTTATCGAAGATTTCAAGGTATCACCGAAAAATAAATTGTATGGTCATTAATTAATTTATTGTTTTGGTATAAAATCCCATATACTATTGATATTTTGATTCCCGCCAAATGGTTGATGTAAAACCCGAGATTTTGTAGTATCGTGATCATATCAGTTTAATATCAGATTAATAATTTGATTATGCTAGGATGGTGTAATCTGGGATAAATTTAAATTAATATCGTGTATATTTTCGAGATTTGATTGAGATGAAAGATTTAGAATATCACCCGTTATCACGATTTTATCACGATTCTCGATAAAGATTTGATTCAAATTCAAACGCGATATCACTCGATCGGGATAACAGCCAATCCCTATAAATAGGAGGGCCCTATAACTCGAAAATCACACCATTTTCAACTCCATATTTTCGAGACTCTCCCCTAGCCGCCCTAGGAATTTTCGAGCACAGCGAAGCGCTGCCGCCGTCTAGCCGGCGAAGAGGAATTTTCGAAAATTCATTTGCAAGCAATCCTAGTTATTCACGTTTTTCATCAAGAATTTAATGTAAATGGGCTGTTTTAAATTTCGGTTTTATACATATGAATTTTCGGTTTTGGTTTTAAAAATTCGGTCGAACACCGTCTATACGTTTTTATGAAAGTTGGTACGTTTTTGTTTGACACTGTGAGGATTCCCTGAAAATGGGTGGAATTCCAACATATGGCCCCTAACAGTGGGATATAACTGTTTTACGGCCTCGCCCCCTTAGAGGATCAAAACTTAGGGACTGACGTCAGTAAACCATGAAAGGTGAAAAATCGCAGTGTTATTATGTTATGAATATGACGTTACGATTATGAAAAACATGCTATGTTATGATTCGAAATTGTTATAAAATGTTATGTGGTATTCAAATTTCCCCACTTGCTGAGTATTCCCAAAATACTCACCCCTTACAATCTTCCCCAGATAAATCTGAAGAACAGGTAGAAGAAAAAGAATCTGAACAATTTTGGGGCTGGTGAATAATTGTTATTTCGAGATTTAATATTAGGGATTTTTTTTGAAGTTAGCAAATTTAAATTTTATGTAAGACGCTTCCGCAGATTTATTTTAATTCAGTTGTAAAGACAGTTGTTTTTTGAGAAATTATGAAATAAACTGGTTTTCGGTTTATACTGTGCTACGAGGATGGTTGTTTTTAATTGTGTGATTGATAAACAACGCCGATGTCGACTAACCCCGATCTCGGGGCGTGACAGCTAAATTTTTATAAAAACTAATAATCGTGCCGCTAAATATTATATTTTTAATAAGTTATTTTGATAAATTTTAAAAAATAAAAATTCATAAGTTTGTGTGTGAATTCAACTTACAAATAGTGTGAGAACCCGAATTTCCAGCAGCATTATTCAGTAGCAATGGAAAATTTTAGTAGAAGCTAACAATTCCAGCAGCAGTCAATAATTCAGAAGATGATATTTTTCCAGCAGACACAATTCCAGCAGACAGAATTCCAGCATATAGAATCCAGCAGCAGAAGAATTCAGCAGCGCAAGATTCCAGCAGACAGTTACTGATTCAGCTTGGACTTGTAACTGAAGCATTAACATGGAATAAAGGCTGTTAATGGCAGATTATGGCCATTAATTGAGAGTCTAACAGTCAGAAACATTGCCTATAAATATCACCCTCAAACACCTGAATTGGTTTACCAAAATCTTGAGTTGTCACTTGAAATATTTGAGCTAAGAGAGTGCTGATTTTCGAGCAGCAGAAACCAGTAGCAAGAACAAGCAGACTTCAGATTTCAACCGAAATACTTTTAGCAAATTACGGTAAGTGGGCTTATGTATAAATATCTTGAAATCCGTTTGATAATTCTGTTTTAAAGTTCAGTTTCTGTATGATTTCTGATATATGATTTTGAAGCACTGAAACTCCCTAGTGAACTAATGGTAGGAATATATATTCTGAACATTTCTGAATTCTGATTCTGATTCTGGCCTCACCCCTTAGAGGAGAGAACATATAGGGGACTGATATCAGTTTAGCCATGAAATTCACTAACATGTTCAGTGCTTACTAATTCTGAATTCTGTTCTGAAACCTGCAAATTCTGAATTCTGATTTCTGTTATGAAATACGAGTTTTCAGTATATTATTGTATTTCTGTTTCTGTTGAAAACGATTTCGAAAACTGGGAGTTATTCCCGCCCCTGCTTACTGAGTGACAATCATATCACTCACCCACCAAACCCATCTCAGATAAGAACGAGGAAGAGTCGATAGGAGAAGAGGAGCAACGTCAGTTTTGGGGCTGGTGATGAAGATCATTGTTCTTAGTTCTGATTTATGTTTTATATTCCGTCAGACATTGTAATTTTATGGTTTTACATTTCCGCTGTAAAACATTTATCCTTGAGTTGTAACAGACAACGATTATTATGAATAAAAGACTGGTTTTCTGAAATTCTGTACTTCTGAGGCTTGTTGTTTTCGAATGAATATTTGAGAGCAACGCCGGTGTCAACTAACACCGTCTCGGGGCGTGACAAATAGGGTTTAAAAAGAATGAACAATTTTATTAATCCATTGTTAACTAGACAACCCCATAACGAAGAAATCGAGGTATTAATTTCTATTTTTTTTAAAAAAATAACCTTAATTGTTTCGTGTAAATTAGTCTAGCTAAAAATATTCTTTAACTCAATGCACAACCAAGCAGAGAATGCTTCGCTGCACCTTTGGAGTAATCATTTTATATCATTCTTTGTATAAGAAAAGATTAAACAACAAGTCTTAATGAAAGTTAGTCGAGCCAGCGAAACATATTTTCGTACACATGTTCCAAAAATGATCAAAATTACCAAAAAAAATAAAAATCAAGACCAAAGTCTATCCAATATAATCAAAATTCTAAAATAGGCCAACTCATTTGATTATCTTGATATTTATGCAACCAAAATAATTTGAATTGTACCCTTGAAAAAAGAAACCACACAACTGCAAACTTATTATTGTCAAGGAAAACTTGCAATTTTAATTATGTAATTAGGCTGCTTTTTGTTTTAGTCATGTAAATTGTCGAAGATTGGTTTTCATACGGTAATTTGGACTTTTTTGTTTCGATCATTTTTTGTTGTTTCTCTTTATTGTTGTTTATATAAGCTTTATTTTATCACATATGTCATATACATTAGAGTTAACGTCAAATATATATACATCGATGGATTTAATGGTTTCAGACAAAAAATAATCAAAAAAAAAAAAAAATCCAAGTTACTGTATGAAAACAAACTTTGACAAGTTGCATGACTAAAATAAAAAAACAGTCCGACTTATAATATTAAAATTACAATTTAATTTCCTTGTTGTCAGCATCCAAGAACAGAGTAATAGGATTCCATTTCCTGCATTCGACACAAGGCATCTACTTTACAACCCAACTAAAGCCCTTTAGAAGACGCAGCCTTGCAAGAAAAGAACCAAGCCCGGCATCCCTGTAACTTGTATATAACGGCTAGCCTTTTCAATTCATTCTGCAGCACCTCGATCTCTGAAAAGTTTCCATACGCAGATTCAAGAATGGCAGGATCAGAGCAGCTTAAGCCTGTTGCGGGACTGCTTTTGTTCCTCAACTTCTGCATGTACACAATCGTGTTGGGTATTGGCGGATGGGCTATGAACAGAGCAATCGATCACAGTTTCGTCATCGGTATGTGAATTCAACATTCTTCAAGTAAAGAATTTCGTTTTCTCTGTACATGCAACAAGCACAGCTCAATATACTGAAATAGAAGTAGTCTTTGTTGGATAATTAATAAAAATAAATTTTTAAACCACTTGATTGAATACATGCATATATCACTGATAAATCCATGTCGAATTATTTAAAAATATAAATAACAGTAAATGCATGTCATAATGTATTGATTAATCTAGTGTTGCACTAACCGATCTTCCAACATAACAGAAAATCGACCACTTTATTATTGCATTATATGACAGAAATAGAGAGATCTAGAATATGTGTACTATGTGTTATATATTTTGTGCTGCGGAGATCATAACCTTATGATCTTAGAAGTCTTCGACCCGTCACAAGGCTTAATTGAGCTGGATTTTTACACGTAAGGTAGATCATGCTAATTTATTTAATATTTTGGAAACTCATAATTAACTAGATTACTTTATTGAGTTATTTATTAAATAGTTTGCCGATATACAATTAGTTAAATTACGTGAGAGAGCACACGATAGTTCCAATAGTTTTATAAATACTGATCCACTCACGGTCTTGGGGTGTAACAGGTCCGGGATTCGATTTACCCGCACACTTCTCGCCGATATATTTTCCAATGGGGAACGCAGCCACCGGTTTCTTCGTGGTGTTTGCTTTGATAGCAGGCGTGGTGGGAGTTGCATCGGCTATATCCGGGTTAATCCATCTACGATACTGGGATGCCGATAGCATGCCTGCTGCTGCGTCGGCTGCCAGCATTGCCTGGACTCTTACACTCCTAGCCATGGGGTAATATAATTAAAATCCATTTTGTATTATATTTCTAGTGCATGTTTTAGTTTCAGCTGACGACTAACAGTACTGTTTGTACTTTTTTTTTGGGTCAGTTTTGCATGCAAGGAGATTGAACTACATAATCGAAATGCCCGTCTGGTGAGTAATTTCAGAAGATATATTTGATTTTCCGACAGAAAACTAAACTGATCAAACTGTGAGATATATAATGAAATCATTTTGTTTTACAGAGAACAATGGAAGCTTTCATGATAATCCTTTCAGCTACTCAACTCTTTTACATAGCTGCCATTCATGGCAGTTCTTCAATTAGGAGACGAGTTTAAGCATCAAATGGAGTGCTGTTAATGTGTGATTAATTTGTGTGTTTGATTGTTTAATTTCTTTCTTTCTTTCTCGAATCGGTTCGATGATTTTTCTTTTCTTCATTTGTGTTGATGCATACATTATGTTTATTCAAATTATTATAAGTTTTGTGAATCAGAACATAACAAATGATCATGCATGTTATGAATCAAAGTTATGAGTTGGCTTATATATATAAATTAACAGAAAATCATCTGTCTTTCTATAAAGTAAGGTAATTACAAAGTAAAATACTCAAATTTCTAGATCATCTAGGAATTATTTGCTAGAAAAATTCAGTATGCTTGTACCGGAAGAAATCTGAATAAAAAACCACCACTTTGAAACAAATTATTAAAAAAAAGTGTCGTAAAAAATTATGATAAAAGGTATACAATAATTAAATTGTAAATATTAATGTTTTTTTCCAACTCAAAGCTCCATTCAATATTCTAAATGATAGCATCACTAATTCCAAGTCATGAATACATAAATATTCTAAATTTGTTCCAAAAAGTCAAAACGTGTTAGGCCGTTCATCTCAATTTTTTTTGACGAGCTACCGTTCATCTCTTTTCTAACCTGTAATTAATGAAAAATAAGTTTTTCCGTCGCTCATTAGCGACATTGCAAGGGGACTGGTCTCGATGGTTCTCTTGCAATGTCGATATAATTAGCGATCTTTTTCAAAACCCGTCGCTATTAGCGACGGATTCTCAAAAAAACTATCGCAAATTGTCTATAAATTTGGGCATTTCGTTCCATTTTATCACACCTTTTCATCTATGTAATATATTTTTCTCAGATTTTTCTCAGAAACCGTTGCTAGCGACGAGTTTTGAGAAACAGTCACAATATTTAGCGACGATGACTTTAGCGGCGTTGCGGAAAATCGTCGCTAAGCTAACGTCATTAGCGACGATTTATCCGTCGCAAAAACTGTCGCGAAAAAAAAATTTGTATTGTTGCATTACATAAATAAATTAAATATTATCAGATAAGTAACTAACTTTCATAATGCATATTTAAATTAGCATTCTCACAGAACAAAAAAAAAGTTCAAATTTTGAAATACTTTTCAAGAAACATAGAAGTTTTAGTATAAAATTAAATTTCTATACAACAAAATTGTATAAAACTTAATTTTTCAATTTTGACTACTTGTGTTTGACGGGATTAAACGCTCCTACTAGTTTTATCTCGTAACGATAATATTAAAATAAATATCGCAATAATTCAAATTGAAATTGGAAAACCAACTTAGAAAATTATAAGTGTTAAATTTATATATAAAATAAGGCTTCTATACATATTAAAACAAAATATATAAGCACATATATAGTTTTTTCAAAAAAGATAATACCATTAATGAATATTTACCAGTACTAAAGAATTTAATGAATTAAAACATAAAGTGATATGTCAAAAAAACGAAGGATATAGAGTAATGTCAAAAATTGAATTTATGTCCGTTGGATTGTTACTTACCATACGTATAGTTTGATTTGATTTGTTGGGATTTACGAGACAGATTCATTATTCAAGGAGATTTTTTAAGATATTATGTTAAGATTTAACACATTTTGATATTGTTTTATTTGACATATGAGCCATTACACATAAATGTCACAAGAGATATATTGAACATTTAAATGAACATGTAACAACTCTTATACACGTATTTTAAAGTCGTTAGGCATGTAAATTAAATCAGATAATATCATTAGTGAGATGAATAGTAACTATCAACCATTCAACAAAAATTCTGATGTTAATTTTGGATGCATCTATAATAATTCTCTTTTTGTAGTCAACCTTCTTTACATAAATCTATCTAGTGATGCTATATACACTTCAAATTATATTTTTATATAATTAATTATGAAGATTAACCACCTTAAATGTTAGTTAATTTTCAAAACTTACTATACATTGATGTTCTCATTAACTATTATAAAATTATATTTTAAGATTTATATAATTTTTATTTTATAAAATTATATAATTAACAAAAGGAAATTTTTTATTAATATAATTTAAATTACACCTTAAATTTTTATTGGACATATGTACATTTGATTTAAATTCAGTAGTACCTGTCTGAATTTTATTTCGTTTAATTTGATATATTGATCACCAAGCATTTAAAACCTAATTTATTTTTGGTTCTTTATTTATTGAAAAATTTAAATATTCCAAATATATCTAAGTTTAAAATAAATATTTATGTTGTGCAGATTTTAGTTCATTAATTTTTTATTTTGATAATTGGAATTAAAATTTTGTGCAAGGAGCAAAAAATTCTAATATAAATTCGATTATATTTTATTTATTTGGAAAAATGATGACATGTATGTTGTGTATTTAAACATGTTTAAATGATAATACAATTTAATTAAATATTATAAAATTCATAATAAATTTAATTTTTTTAGAAAAACATAATATAATTGAAATAAATATACTTATTGTGTTGTAAGATTAATAAACTTTTGCGCACCTCAATTTTTTATGTATGTTTTGGGAAGAGAAAATATTAAACCAAAATTTATGTCCCCCTACTAAATTTGGGATCGAGTTTTAATTATTTTATATTTTATTCTTACAATAAAAGGGTTATGACAAAAATTTAAAATGTTACATTTTTAGTTGTTTTTTAAAATAAAATTCTTAGTGGTTAATGTACAAAAGTTTTATATTTAGATTTTTTAAATATAAATCAAAATTTTACAATAGAAAGAAGGCAAAAACTTGTGTGAGACGGTCTCACGGGTCGTATTTTGTGAGACATATATCTTATTTGGGTTATCCATGAAAAAATATTACTTTTTATGCTAGAGTATTACTTTTTATTGTTAATATAGGTAGAGTTGACCCGTCGACCGTCTCACAGATAAAGATTCGTGAGACTGTTTTACAAGAGACGTACTCTAGAAAGAAAGTAAATATAAGAGGAAATTTGTCTTGCAATTGACTAATTATATAAGAAGAAGTTGCTATCAATGCTTTGGAATGTGAATAATACTCCCCTCTACTTAATGTCAAACTTCCTCTTACTATCTGAGTGTACTTTTTATTATGAGTGAGTCTTATGTGAGACCGTCTCACGGGTCATAATCCGTGAGACGGGTCAACCCTACCCATATTCACAATAAAAAGTAATACTCTTAGCATAAAAAGTAATACTTTTTCATGGGTGACCCAAATAAGAGATCCGTCTCACAAATACGACCCGTGAGACCGTCTCACACAAGTTTTTGCCTTCTATTATTTATTTAAGAATTTAATATATTCAAACCGTCATTAATCTCTGGCAAAAATTTAGATTTTTGATATTAATTTACAGTGGTTTCAACCTTACTTTTCTCCAATATTTATTTCTTAATCAATAACATTCTTTAATTCTTTTATATTATAACCCTCCTTGACTTAATACAACATTCATATATTTCAGTTATAGCCCCCTCACTTCAAGTCTCTCCCACATAATATGGCATAATATTTGTTCTGTCTCTTTTTGTGATTTTAATCCATATGTTATCTAATTTCAGTTTTATTATATTATCTTTCTTGCGATGTTGGCACATCAACATACACTTATACGGAATAATTACAAAAATAATTACCAAAAATAAAATATAAATGACTAAAACTGAAATATCTCTAATATATATATTATCAAAATCACACATAGACAAATATAATAGACCAAAATTACAGTTTTCTCGATAACATAATGACAAAAAAAACCATTACTTTCTCATTTTTTAAGAAATGGAGAGAAAAAATGCCACAAAAATCAAAGTAAGAGAAAAAAAGGTCAGAAATAAGCTTCACCTCTCTATGGTATTGGTAGGTAGGCCTCCCTTTCCCTATGAGGAAGGTTACCCTTGCCGATTCATGTCAGGCCTTTCCTTTTCATAGTATACCGGGAAACCTATTATATTACATAGATCGGATGCTAAAACCACCTCGCCTTGAAAAAGAAAAGCTTCGTCTTACTCGGTCAGTATCATATTTGTCGTATTTTGTGAGATAGATATTTTATTTGAGTTATTCATGAAAAAATATTATTTTTTATACTAAGAATATTATTTTTTATTGTGAATATCGGTATGGTTCACTCGACTCACAGATAAAGATTCGTGAGACCGTCTCACAAGAGACCTACCCTTCGTTCATAGATGTATCCAACTTCTCGTTGTTATACCAAAGCACAACCTTTGACTTTAAATTCATTATATATATGTATATCTTCAGTGTATAATTAGATCGAAGTTTAGTTTATTTTTCATTAAAATGCAAAAGCTTATACACTAGTACTGATCTCCCTTGAATCCACCCTTGCACAGCTTAAGATTTTGTAATTACAGGTTCTATAAATAGCTATCCAATGCAAACTTTCTAATCCATTATCTCCCAGCTCTCCAATTAATTTTTCATCCAACAATAATTCTTTTCATGGATCGAATTATCATTTTTCATGCAAAATGGGTTTTGTTCTTTACGCTGTGCTGCATTTCTATGAAATTCCGAGTAATGATCCGTGGCCAGCAAGTCCCTTGTCTATTCTTCATGGGAGATTCCTTATCAGATAATGGAAATAATAACATGCGTATCACAGTCGCCAAGGCAAATTATCAACCTTACGGGATTGATTATCCTGCCGGCCCGACCGGAAGATTCAGCAACAAGAAAAACATTCCAGATTATTTGGGTTCATTTCATTCCATCTTTCCTCCCTCTTCATCATGTTATTTGTATAATGTGTACGTACGTATACATGTTCAGTTTGTGTATGCAGCTCAGTCGCTAGGATTTGCTAATCCCGTCCCGCCTTTCGCAACGGCAACAGGAACAACTGTCCAGAAAGGAGTTAATTATGCATCAGGAGCAGCAGGAATCCTCGACGATACAGGAGGAGCTCTCGTAATTATTACATATATATATTGCTTCGTTAGATTCATTAGTTTTTGCTTTTATTTTTAAATTTTTAGGATCATAAAATCCAAAGGATCGATGCACATGCTAATTATTTTTGTATGTATTTTGCTAGGGTGATGTAATCAGTTTGAACAGACAGTTATTAAATCATCAAATTACGATCGCTCGTTTGTTGCTTATACGTGGCCCGTTTGGAGTCACTTCATACCTCAACAAGTGCTTGTATGCAGTGAATATGGGCAGCAATGACTATGTTAACAATTACTTGTTGCCACAATATTATCCCTCAAGTAAATTGTTTACACCAGATAAGTTTGCTCAACGCTTGATTCTACAATACTCTCGACAGCTCAAGGTGATTACTATTGTTTTTATTATGGAAAAATTAAATTTTTTAGTCACGTGTGCTTCTTGATTTCCGTTTTTGGCCCTCCGTGTTATCAAAGTTCAGTATTAATCTTACAGTATCTTTCAAGCTTTTGCATTTTAGACATTTTTCATTGAGAGTGTTGGCGTAACATTACACACAAACATAACGGGCTGAAACCCAATTTTCACGTCATAGATTACGAAAATCGCAAAAATTCCAATATACATAACAAAAAATACAATTTTTCTTAGTTTTATTTATTTAACGGCACACTCATTTTGTTTGGGAGCAACTTATTGTACAATTCCAAGAAACTAAATTAAGCATATTATATTTTTGATATTTCACGTGTGATTGGTTGGTTAATTAACAGTTTCTTTCTTCATTATTTGTCACCAGAGCTTGTACAAGAGTGGGGCAAGAAAGGTGGCAGTTTTTGGTCTTGGGCTGCTAGGCTGCATTCCTCAAGTGTTGGCCACAACTCCGGCTAATGCATCGGGCTGTGTCGATTACATAAACAACTACGTGCAACTGTTCAACAATAGGTTGAAGCCTCTGGTGGACGACCTCAATACCAATCTACCCGGTGCAAAATTTACCTACATAAACATCACCAGCATTTCACTCAGTTTCAATCCTTCTGCTCTGGGTAATTGCCAAAACTGAAACGGCTAGAGGATCGATCACCTTATTTCTATTTCTGCTCACTACTTGTTGTTTATGGAGAAACAAAAAGATCATTCATTATTTATATAAATTGAATTATGCAGGTATTACGGTTTTCAATGCACCATGCTGTATAGTATCATCAGGAGGCCAGTGTGTTCCCAACCAGGTTCCATGTAGCGACAGGGATCAGTATATTTTCTATGACAATTATCATCCCACGGATATTATAAATCAGGCGACAGCTGCCAGATCATATAATGCTATTTCACCACTCGATGCATCTCCATTCGACATCAGTCAGCTTGCTCAACAATAAATTACACATATAAGCCAACATCTCAGAATTACATGTAATATATATATATATATATAGAATGGGTTTTACGTGTTAATGCAGGACTTATAATCTCAGAGAATGTGACGATTATTCACTTTTTTTTTTGGTTCTTGGAAATAATTATAATTTTATTATAAATATATTATTGACGTGTAACATGTTGGATTCTTGAAGTCACAAATTCTATACAAATTTAGTTTATTTAATGGCGTGTGTATTTTGAAGTTTAAAAGTGTAGTTTAATAATAATAATTTTAATAATGATTATCAAATTTAAACTACAAAGGATAAGATAAGTCCTAAAGATATATAGTATAAGGATAAATTAGACATAAATAGGTAGGGTTAACATATTGAATCAATCCGAAACCAATCTAAATTCTGTCAGATCTTGAGATCGGGGTTAGTCGATATAGGCGTTGTTTTACAACCACACAATTGAAAACAACAAACCTTGTTATCTTTACAACGTAAATTCTTAAAACGATAAAAATATGCAGAAGCGTTTATATCTTACTAAGCGAAAACTAAAATAACTTCTTGATTCATCTTAATATCAGCCCCAAAACTGGTCTTTTTCATGTTCCTCGATTTCCTCTTCTGAATAATCTGGGATGGTAGAGAGGTGAGTGATATGATCGTCACTCAGTAACTGAGGGCCGTTCGAACACATACATAACAAATACAAATGAATTTCGAAAACCACATATCATATCATGCCTAACATGATTTTCATAACATGTCATCATCATAACCATAATCATAATTTTGGTCGAGGCACTGAGATTCCTCTACTTTTCATGGTTTACTGATATCAGTCCCTAGTTTTTACCCCTCTAAGTGGACGAGGTCATATAACAGTTGCAATCCCACTGTAAGGGCCATAAACGTATCATACATATTGAGATCCCCACCCACATCCAGTTGATCCTCACATTGCCCAAAACATAAAACATACGATAATCATATCAAGAAGTGGTAGAAACAGAATAACGGTACTTGACCGAAACTTTCAAAAACAAAATAATTCATACGCAACATATTTTAAAACAACCCCATTTACCTTAGATCTGTAAGAAAATGTGAAGAACTCAGAAATTATAAAAAAATCATGCAACCGACACTTCGAAAATGCAACAACACATCTACCGAAAAATCACTTTATAAAATTCATTGTGGCTTGTTGAACCGTTGGATTAGGCTAGTACGTCAAATAATTTATGAACGGTGAAGATTTGATTTGGAAGCCTCTAACCTGCTTATGGACGAAAAATCGTAAGAATATAGTTTCCGACTAAAATCTGAGTAGTCCTCTTGCGAAAGCTATAAACAAAAAATAACTATTGGATTTAGCTGAAATTTGGATATGTTATTCAAACATATGAAAGTATATTCTGAACGGTGGAGATCAAATTATGAGCATTTGAGCGAGATAAATAATTTTCTGAACGCGGATAGAACTTTGATGATTGCAGCATAATTTTGGAGAGGAAATTTTGGAAATATGGAGAGAAAACTCGAAATGAGGTGTAAATTTTGTAACGAACCGTATTCTTTACTACTTAAAATTTGCGGAAAAATTAAAAATTTTCTTTTAAACTAAATGAAATGCGGAAATGAAATCAAATACGGTCGTCACTACATCCTTCATCAATAAAAATATTTGAAATCAACATCACCAATAAAATTTGCTAAAAGGAAACACTGTTCCAAAAGTTTTGAAATGAAACATAACATCAGAGTATTTTAAACTTGCATAAAAAGAATCGTAAAATAACATGGGCGGTCCTCGGGTTTAGCCTGCCGCTCAGTCCAAGCCTGTCCCTTGGTCACCACCTCCTGCCTCCTCATCAACATACTCACCTGCATCGATCAAGTCTAGTGAGTAAAAAGACTCAACACGTATAAACTCGAATAACGAGTACTACGTAATAAGATCACATGCAACTTTAAAATAGGACATACATAACTCGAACTTGAACGTACGTACATACAAAACTAGACGTGCCATCAACATAAACTTTCTTAAACATACTGCATACGTAAACATACATAACTTCATCATTTTGCGTAGAGGCATGTTTCAAAGCAAGTGACCCATAACGTAATAAATGCCTGATCAGACAAACCACAGTACTGGGCTGACAAGGACGTATCCACTGCCACATACATAAGATCCCCGTTCATAATTTAACGGGCTGGTTGGTCCCCGTTCATAATTTAACGCTTTCCAACCATGATCTAACCCGTTCATAATTTAACGGGCGGATTGGTCCCCGTTCATAATTTAACGCTTTCCAATCCTAACATAATTTGGTCACAAGACATTTAGCATACCTCAAAAATTTAAAATATTTTCTTTGCACGTCAACATACTTACTTGGCATTGAGGGATTCGTTGGACTTCGATCGGGGCCGTTGCTGCACATACTAACATGAAATCACATACTTAACTTGCACCCCTTAGACGTAGAAATCATACTACTCTCAAGTTCAATCATTACTTAGGACGTTCTAAAATTTCCCATGACACGACCTTGGCAAAACCATGACATCAAAACCGTGCTAAAATATTTTTCCCAAAATATACAAGACACGGACCCCGTGCCTACCTCCGTGTAGGGGTCCGTGTAGACTCGGGTAAAAAGGTTCGGAAAGAAGGGTGGACACGGACCCCGTGCCAGGGTCCGGATAAAGGTCCGTGTAGACTCTGGGAAAAGGTTCCGAAAAGAATTAAAGGCACGGACCCCGTGCTTGGGTCCGTGTATGGGTCCGTGTACACTCGGGTCCTAGACACTGCTGAAGGATCAAAGGCACGGACCCCGTGTGGGGGTCCGGGTGAGGGTCCGTGCACCCTCGGGACAAGAAAACTTACGAAACTTCTGTACATGTTTTGTTTAACGCTCTCGACTCGATTGTACGGACTATGAGTGGACACCTCGAGACCCATCTTAGCTTGCCATAACATTAAAACACATTCGTATGGACTCCCAAAACAATAATGTTCACCTTACGACGCATATCGTACAAAAAGAAGACAATTGACACCGAAATGACTTCCTACGTCTACCCACTATTTCAAGTGCTTAACGACATGAAACGAAACTCCAATAACACTCCTAACAACATGATAACCGTACCTAAACGCAGCAACGATCGCCCGTCGATTCCCAACGGAGCCTGCAACAATTAAACTTCAAGAACACAAATTTTCATAAAAGTTGCAGTTTGAGCAGTCCCACGAAAAACGTCATAACTCACTCAATTTGCATCCAAAAATCTCGAATTTTATATCAAAACGAAGGTATCGAAAAGTTCTACAATTTTGTAGTTGAAAGTTTTCTCAAATTTTCGACGGAAAAATCGCAGTTTCGAGAAGAACAGCAAGTTACGAGATTTCAGATCTAAAAAGTATTTCAAACGCATTCAAATCAGTTTCCGCTCAAACGACGAACGTCATACATAAATTTTCACGCATAAAAATACACAACGCATACTATGACAAGATCGATGCAGAAAGAACAGAATATACGTGCCTTTTGATATTTAAAAAATACCGTACGACGACACCGAAGCGGAGATGGAAGCGAGGTTGATCCGGGACGAACGTGGCGCTAAAATCTTCGAAGGAAACACACGAAAAATTGCTGGAAATCGAAGAGGGAAGGGGGCGGCTGCTTGAAGGAGTAAGAACCCTAGGTTTTCTCTCCTCAAAATAATAAAAACTGAACTTAAGGTGAGTGTGTATGTTTAGTGTGTGTAAAAACGTGTAAGTGTGTGTGAGTGTGTGTAAAGTGTGTGTGTTTTAATTAGGAGAAACTCTTAACTAAATAAACTATTTAAAATAATAATAAAAAGTTAACACACACTAGTTGAATCAAACTCTACAATTAAAATATCTACACACTAATTTTAAAGGTCTTAAACTCTTAATTCACTCAATACATTATTAAAGCTTTAAAAATACCAACAGCTTAATAAATTATTTAAAACGCCCCATTCTCAATTTAAAATAAAATACCACATTTTAAATTGCCACAAATCGTCACCGGGTCTTTTCCTCAATCCCGCCTCGAATGATCGCCTGAAACATGGAACTCGAAAGACATTTTAACGTGCATCACATAAACATAGATAATTTGAAAATAACGCATTTAAGTAAATCATGCATCGCTAAAACTCATTTAAAATTAATTTAAATGATTTAATAATTAAATGAATGCATGGGTTATACGTGTATTAAATTTGGGCACTACAAATTTTGAATGAAAGCTTATCCTATTTGTAGACGGGTGGCAAAAATCTTACCATTATTTGATTGATATCCTTCCATAATTTAGAGATGATTCTTACATAAATTTTGAGATACTCCTTCCATAAATATTGAGATGCTTTTTTGTTGAAAAACCTATCTTGTACGCAATATTTCCTTCTAATTAAGTTGATATCCAGCCTTATTTTCAAATTTACTGTGTATCTTGCACTGTATTTCAAATTTTATGTATTTATTAGCTTGAAATTTTTTTTGAATACATGTATTATTTAATATTTTCGAATTTATTATTTTTACAATAATACTATAATTCGAAAATAAATTCTTATACATGTCCATATTTAAATATTACACTCCCAAATTTTTTCGGGTTAATGTCGGGTAGACCTAGCCACGGGCCGGGTCCAGGTCGAGAAAAGCCCGACCCTTAATCGGCCCCTCATGACTGGTTATAGAACCGGTGGTCCGGGTCCTGGCCCTGTTAATTGAAGGGTTCGGTCCGATTTGGCCTGATTCAATTTATTTATTTATTTTTACAAAATTTTTAAAAAACAAAATTAGTTTTTTAAAAAATACTTGCACATGTGTGTGTATATACTATATATATGCATTTGATATTGGAGTTGGTGGTTTTTTCATGGTGATTTATTATTTAATTTATTAATTAATTTTTTATTTTTTGCTCGTGAAAATGGTACAAAGAGCATTGAGTGTCCAAATATTGACTATTTCTGCCGCAATTGATTACATATTTAATTTTTCAACCTACCCATTCAATGTGTTTATTCTTGGACTTGAGAGAGATCATTTTATTATTGTTGACTATATATTAGGCTTGTAATTTCGTGATATTCTTGTTTCTACTGTCATTAAAAAGTAAATAAAATAATATTGTGAAAATATAAGACTTTAAGATACAGTGAGTATTTTATTAATGTTGAAAAATTATTAAGTCGTTTTATTTATTTGCATTAAAAAATTAATATAAATAATTTAATATGAAATATTAAAAAATCTGCATAATAAAAAATAAAAATCAAACAATGAAAGTAAAATTTATAATCATGTTTCTTTTTTAAAAAAATATAAAATAAGAAAATATCAACTCGACTGGTACCCCTCGACCCATCGGGACAACGAGTTTCGTAACCATAAAATATAACCAGTCTATGGTTGGGTAGTTACGATCACGGTTCTTGTCAAACATGTTGACCTGGTTAATCGGCACGTTGACCATTGGCTAGATCCGGTTCGGGTCCGGGGTCAGAGCCGAACCATGGCCATGTCTAGTGTCGGGTACTAAAATTAGTACCCATCATATATTTAAAATTGTTTTTTAGGTTTTAGATTTTTATATAATTCATTAAAGAAATATTAGTAATGCAATAAAAAAACTGACGTTTTCTCATTGTAATTTTTATATATTTATTATTACGACATTTTTTTTTCAAAATATCTGGCATATACTATTATCATAATTAATTTTCATGTATAGCGATTTTCATCAAATTTAATTAATTTTATATATCATAAATAATATTGAGGACAAAGATGTCAATTAATGATTTTTTTTTTCTTTTCATATTATGGAATTATCACTTCACTTTAGAGTGATGTATTCTTCACATTGACCAACATTTATCAATGGCCTATTTGATATTGATGGGCTTTTAAAAATATACCAACCATGGAATGAAATATGATTAATAATTTAATTTATCAAAGTTTATCAAACTATGCCTAAAAGTAATAATTATGTTATGTTGGTTGAAATCATGAAAATGAGAGAAAAACGTGTTTAATGGGCAATTCAAAACTTTTAATAATTATATATGTAGCAAGAATTTAAAATCATACATTAATTTCATACAATATGGAGGTTCAAGTGAATGCACAAAAAAACCTGATGATTTGTAGCTCATTTGACACCAATGTCTCAAATCTGGCAGTTGCAGAGCCAGAAATATGACTCTATTCGGGCTAGAATTTTAAAATCTAGAATCTTTTAATATTTTAAATTGATCTACCCGAGTTAATATCAAATTAATCCAAAATTTACACATAATTTTTTTAAAAAAAATTGGGTCACCCGAACTAAAGCCCAAGTGTAAACTAATGTGGCTCCGCCACGGAAATCTGGGACGATATCTATGATTCGAAATCCAATTATAACAAATGTATGCGTGCTCAAAAATTAAAGGACCATTAGAAACTGGCTCCTTACAAAATGTATGCGTAAGAATGTATCTACAAATTACAAGCATTTATCGAGTTTAAATCAAAGGAAAAGTTGTAAATTCTTCACCGAAAATTTTGTACCCGCAATTTAAATAATCCAGATACAATTCATATATTATATAAGGCAAAAACTTGTGTGAAACGGTCTCACGGGTCGTATTTGTGAAACGGATATCTTATTTGGGTCATTCATAAAAAAATATTACTTTTTATGCTAAAAGTACTACATTTTATTGTGAATATGGGTAGGGTTAACCTGTCTTACAGATTAAGATCCGTAAGACGGTCTCACATGAGACCCACTCATTATATAAACTACAAAATATCACAACCTAAAAAGTATAACGAACCCATCTTGCCAAATATTTCAAAGAAGAAAGATGAATTGCAAATTTTCGATACTTATGAATTTGAGGTTACAGAACGATGAGCAATATCGCAATAAGAAGGCGCCAAGTAATTTTTTACATGGTCTAGCATGGAGTAATGCTGAGAAAATATGTCATAAATTATAGAAAGGATCTCATGTTACATCTCTTAGTTCTGATGATAACAAACAATAACTTATTGTACTAGATCAAACTGTCTTTGCACATATTACTGATACGTACTGAAAATTCAGAAGAAGTCATTCAACCAGTCTCAAAATAAAAAGCTATCCAACCATTTCAGTCTTACCAACTGATATACACAACCTCTCAAGCATACAAGTCTGTGACTTAAGTATTACCCAGTCGTTCACCCTATTGAATAACTTTTGAAAACGGTATAAGTCACTCGTCTTTCAAGGATCTCTCCTACTTTATCATAAAAGTTGACTATCTGATTTTGCTCTACATACAAGAAATCAGAATGTCATGGCTCGAGACTAACGCGTATATGACATCCGACATTGTCTAGCATTTTCATTGAAAAGAATAAGCATCATAGCAAATAGCCAAAATCATACTAATTCATAAAAGAACGTTGTCTTTACATATGAGAAATACGAATAATGCGGACGCTGTTCTTACAAAGACAAGTACGAAATGCAGAAGCTAATAGGAAAAACTATAACCTTGAAATCAAAGATTTGGTATTCATGACTCTGGATTTATTCACCAGCCACAAAACTGATCGTGTTTTGTCTCATTCACCCGTTCTTCATTATTATCCGGGGAGGGAAGTAAAGAGTGGTGAGTATTTTGGGAAATATTCAGCAAGTGAGGATTGATCTAATTCTAGAATAACATATTATACATATCTTCTAAAAAAATTATAATGCATAACGAAATTCAACAGAACAATATTAACAAAATTTAATACTTATCGTATCCGACATAGAATATATCAGAACAAAATCCTTATCAAATCAGAACGTATCGGAACAAAACCTTATCAGATTTTATCGAAACAAATCACATTATAATGATCATGAGATATTCTTGATTTGGACTCCCTGTGTGGATTTTTCCTGTAAATGGGCTTCTTATGGGGATTTTTCCCGCATCCGGGATCTCTCTAGGGCCTTTTGCCATAAGCAGGATCCCTTTGAACTTTTTCTCTCACAGGATTTCTCGATGCACCATTATTTGAATAATTTCAAACGGATGTATCACGTAGGAATGAAAGAACATTACAAAATGGAATGGACAGACCAAATTGGAACTAAATAGATAGATTGACTCATCAAATCGAAACTTATGAAAGTAAGGCATATCATAAAGCAATACAAACTGAGGAAAACATATAGTAATCGATCGAATCTAAAATCTTATATCATACTTTATAACAATACATAAACCCACTTACAGCTGTTTTGAACGAGCAGTATAAACTTGATCAAAACTTGGATGGATCCTATGCAAATTCTGGACAGAACTCGACAATGGTTCAGACGACACTTTGTAGGACCAAACGTTTGCCGCTTTATTAAAAGTTGGAAAAAATTGCATCTTACAGATCGCATTCGGGAGGATAAGTTCATCCCCCAGCACAATCTCTGCACAAATTCATTTTTTCCGTGTCACTCAAGAGCGCTAGGGAGGCTGAAATTGCCTGCCCAGTGCACTATGATAAATTGATTTATTTTTTGTTTCTTCTTATTAGTACTGGGGAGGGTAATTTTGACCGCCCTACCCATCCCAGCGCGTACTCTTCGAATTTCAGCTCTTAAATCCACCTTTCTAGATCAAATTACCAACTCAAACCAAAGACATGAAAAACAATTAATACGAAGAATATTCAATGAAAACAAATAAACATAGACACAACATAGACAAAACATGCATGAATTAGACTCAAAATGATAAAATAAAATGCTTAAAAACAACATACATCAACAAATAATCTTTATATTACTACCATAGAAATAATTTTTAAGTTAGAAAAGTTTCAAATTGAATATCAGAAATTAACTTATAAATTAAATAAAGGATTAATTTGATGTATTTATACATATTTAAACAAAGTAGCATCGTTGCCCTGTGTAAAGGTTAAGGCATTGTTTGGTACATGGGATAAGGGTGGGATTGATAAATAATCTCATTTATCCCATGTTTGGTATCTTTTTAAAAAACCCATGATAATATCATAGGCTCTTGATAAATAAATTTTAAGAAGGATAAAACATCCTTTGTAAGAGGTGTGATAATTTTAATGTAATGATAAAATACATTACAAATTACATAATTACCCCCAATTTAAATGCATTTAATTTAATGTTAAATGTTTATTAAATACATACATATATACAAATATATACACACACAAATATATATATACACACACACACACATGTATATATATATATATATGTGTGTGTGTGTCTCTATATATATATATATATATATATATATATATATATATATATATATATATATAATTTAAAAATTGAGATATGCAGATACAAGATCTTGATAACAGTGAAATATAAGTTTTTGTGATAGGGTTAATTTTGTCATTACAATTCAATATATAAATTTAACCACTCTTGTTAAAATCATACCAAACATTCAACATATTATCTTATCATTATACTTATCCTTGATTTATCCTTATACTATATATACCAAACTGTACCTAAAAGGATAAAAATTGTCAAAACAAATCATGTAAATTTGTTATTTTATATTATGATATTTTAAATAGTAAAAAATTAGATATTTTTGGTTTATTTCGCTTTTGAAGATTTGTAGGGCACGTAAAATCTTCAATAATATTTAATATCACATTAATATGTTATGAATTTTCGGCAATTCTGCAATATTCCACGAAATAGGACTAAAAATCAATAAAGATAAATTTAATTACCAAATTTGACTCTATGATCGGAAAACCGACATAATAAAAGGAAAGATTTAACTATAACTTTCAATTAAAACCTAAAATAGGTAGGGGAATGACTTTAATGATACTACTAGAAAGCTGGGTCGTAATTGTCCAAAAGCATATAAATGTGTTCACGATCGTTTTAAAATAAATTCTATCGAGTCAATTACTTCAGTGTTGCATCCCAATTAATTTAGCTTTATTTAAGTCAAATTATAAGCTTTCTCAAAATCATGGTCCCATCATTGAGTACATGATACCGTTTCACAGATCTTAATCAATGAGACCGGTCAACCCTATCGATATTCACAATAAAAATAATATTTTTAGCATAAAAAATAATTTTTTCATAGATGACCCAAATAAGAGATCTGTCTCACAAATACGACTCGTTAAACCATCTCACACAAATTTTTTGTCCCCGTCATTTAGGTATATGTCATCGTATAACATTCAACCATTCGTGGCTTAAGCTTAAAAGTTGAGAAAAAAAGTTTAAAGTAATTTTTTTAGATAAACTTTTAATTTATTTTTTAAAATGAATTTTAAATTTTATTTTAATTAATAAGTTAAAATTTTAACTAAAAAATTACTCTAAACTTTTTTCTCAACTTTTAAGCTTAACTGCTTAAGCCAAGAATGGATTTTAAATTTTATTTTAATTAATAAATATTAATTATATAAAATCTTTCACAAAAAGTCTAAACGCGTTAAAATAAAATTGCTCATGTACCCTTCATTTATTTGCGATTAGGAGATAACATTTGACCTAACAATGATAGGCAAAAATTTGCTCCACATAATTTGTGATTTTCAAACTTATGTTTTTTATAACTTGAAAATTTATAAATTTATTCTTTAATATATGTATGTTTATGTGTTATTTAATCTATTAATCGACTTGATATAATAAAAATTACAAGGAAAACTAAAAATATTTCTTTTCATACTTAATATCATATAAACATTCTTAAAATTTTAATTAAAACTTGATCGTTACGTCATCACGTATATGACTTCGTTGTAATATATATTTATATCTTATGCTCAAAGAATTATTGATACCTTAAAATCTCAAATCACCATATACATACATATACATATACATATATGTGTATACACACCATATACTGTTGAGTATCGATCGTCTAGCTCGTGCCTTTATCTTCCGTAGCAACCTGCAACCAACTAGCAACAAAAATACAGCAGCATGTATATATAGCTATGATATATGCAATTGAACGAGGCTCAGACAAACTGATACGACCTCTCCAAATGCGCAGTGAACCAAGGTGAAGACCACAAAAGATTTCCCTATCAAATCCCCGATTACTCTACACACAGTAGGCAACAATCAAACAAGAGCCGAAAATGCACTGATCGAGACAGTGCAACGAGCCGAGGGAGTTTCCGATCTCACACACTCACTCTAATATCACTTAAGAAATAGAGAGGAAAAAGGAGAAGAGAAGATGAATAGAATAGCTCACAAGCACCTAGCAAAGAACACTACGTTTGGAAGAAGAATGACGAGAACGGCGCTGTCAAGCTACTGCCTCTCATAAATCTCACGCTGCTCACTCTCTTGGGGAGAAAGGAAACGATCGGCTGCTGCTTTAATAAGAGGAAGAATAACTTATTAAAGCCCTACAGCCCATATGTGAAGGAAGGGAAAAGGCTATGGTAATGGGCCGGAAGAAAATATTGGGCCAAACCCAACATTTCTCCACCTTTTGGTCCAACACCGGTTCAACTGGTCAGGAGAGTCACCTACAGCCATCATCATCGCCCCACTTGCAGAAAAACACAAAGTTAGTACAAGTGACAATATGTAGCAAACACTAAGTAAGCTACACTAAAAGAACATAAACCGAACACATCAGTCAGAAGTATCAAAATTTAAAATTTTCAGACAAGATATAAATTTTTAAACAGACAAACACTTAGTTCCCATATCAGCAGGATTGAATTGAGAAGGGATTTTTTCAAGATAGACTATGCCTTTAGCAACCACATCAAATATGTAGTAGAATCTAACATCAATATGTTTAGTTCTATCATGAAAAACAGGATTCTTACACAGTTGTATACCAGACTGACTATCAGAAAATACTACAACTTCACCTTCAAGAAAACCAATTTCAGAAATAAGACCTTTCAACCAAATAGCTTCTTTTAAAGCTTCAGTGACAGCAACATACTCAGATTCAGTGGTTGAAAGAGCAACTATGTGTTGTAATTGAGATTTCCAGCTAATACAAGCACCACACAATGTAAACACATAAGAAGTTGTTGATTTTCTATTGTCCCTATCATTTGCATAGTTAGAATCCACATATCCAATCAATTTAACACCAACATCAGACTTTGAAAATTTTAAACCATACTTTACAGAACCATTCAGATATCTCAAAAGCCATTTGACCGCTTGCCAATGGTAAACACCAGGATTAGACATATACCGACTCAAACAACTCACAGAATATGCAATATCGGGGCTTGTGCTAACCATTAAATACATGACAAAACCTATAGCATTTGAATATGGCACATTCTTCATGTTTTTAACATCAAAATCAGTTTTAGGGGATTGCTCTTTACTTAGAACAAAATGACCAGCTAAAGGCACATTGACTGGTTTTGCATTTAACATAGAAAATTTACTCAAAACTTTCTTAACATAAGTATCCTGATTCAACAAAATGACAGAACGTTTTCTATCTCTATAAATGTTCATGCCAAGAATACGTTTAGCATCTCCTAAGAATTTCATATCAAATTTAGCACTTAAGCAATTTTTAACATGATCAATGGTTTTCACACAAGAACTAATCAATAGCATATCATCTACATAGATAAGCAAGAAAACAGGAACTTTAGCATTTTGTTTGAAATACAAGCAATGATCATAATTACTTCTAGTAAAATTCATAGAGAGCATGCATTCATCAAACTTTTTGTTCCATTGTCTAGGAGATTGCTTTAATCCATACAAAGATTTCTTTAGCAAACAAACATGATCAGGATACTTAGAATCAACAAAACCATCAGGTTGCCTCATACAAATTTTTTCATCAAGTTCACCATGTAAAAAAGCAGTTTTAACATCTAATTGTTTCAACTCCCAATCAAACTGAGCAACAAGGGCAAGCATAATTCTCACAGTAGTAAACTTTACAACAGGAGCAAATATTTCAGTATAATCTATCCCTTCCTTTTGAGTAAATCCCTTAGCCACTAACCTAGCTTTAAATCTGACAGATTCACATTCATTCTTGACCTTAAATAACCACTTACAGTCCACAGCAGAACAATTTTCAGGTTTAGGTACAAGAATCCAAGTGTTGTTAACATGCAGCGAATTAATTTCTTCATTCATCGCATTTAACCATTGCACAGAATTTTCAGATTTTAAAGCTTCTTCATATGACTTAGGTTCAACATTATCAATCGATTCAAACACACTAAATGCATGAGAAGTCATATGAAAATCATCAAATCGTTGTGGCTGCCTAATATTTCTTTTAGATCTATCCCTAGCCAATTGATAATCATTCAATCACTAAGATCAGTTTCAGGAATATTTTCATCAATTTCTTCATGCACATCAGCATCAACTTGATTATCAAAAACAGATTCAGACAGATTTTCAGGTAAAATATTCACATCAGGAACATTCTGCACATTTTCAGAATCATGACTTGGACCAAGTAAATGCTCCACCTTGTTTGGAGCAGTGGCAGGTTCAGGAGTAGGTAAAGGAACAGATAAACAGGGAAATTCAGACTCATTGAAAACAACATCCCTACTGATTAACACTTTAAAACCAGGTTGTTCCCTTACCCATAATCTATAACCCTTAACCCATCAGGATAGCCAAGAAAAACACATTTCACAGATCTAGGTTCAAGTTTGTCATTTTTCTGATGCACAAAAGCAGAAAAACCAAAAACTTTCAAGTTTGATAAATTAATTTGTGTACCAGACCACACAGATTCTGGACACTTACCATTCAAAGGCACGGAAGAAGACTTATTTATCAAATAAGCAGCAGTACAAACAGCTTCACCCCAAAACTTTTTTGAAAGACCAGAACTAGCAAGCATGCACCTCACCCTCTCAAGTAAAGTTCTATTCATACGCTCAGCTACACCATTTTGCTGAGACGTATAAGGGACTGTCCTATGTCTTTGAATACCAGATTCAGCACACAAATTGTCAAACAATCGATTACAAAATTCAAGACCATTATCAGTTCTTAGAATTTTAATTTTCTTACCTATTTGATTTTCAATCAAGTTTTTCCAGTTTTTAAACTTCTCAAACACATCAGATTTGTTTTTCATTAAAAACACCCAAACTTTTCTTGAAAAATCATCGATAACAGATAGAAAATATTGATTTCCACCATGTGTTGGCACACTAGCAGGACCCCAAACATCAGCATGCAAATACTCAAGTATTTCAGAAGTAACAGATTGTTTGGGAATAGGGGAATTGGAAAACTTCACTCTAGACTGTTTACCAAGAACACATGAATCACAAAATGGCATACATGACAATTTGTCACTACCAAAATAACCATCTTTGTGCAAAATTTCAAGACCTTTAGAACTCATGTGACCTAATCTTTTATGCCACAAATCAGTTTTGTCACTTAAGACAGCATTCACAGAATTTTGTACACAAGATTCAGATTCAGCATAGCAAACATACAAGTTTTTCTTTTTAGCAGCTTTAAAAATCACCAAAGACCCTTTCATGATTTTCATAACCCCATTTCCCCATCTACCCTGTAAATCATCATCTTCCAATGCAGCACAAGAAATCAAATTATGACATAAATCGGGAACATGCCTTACATTTTTCAAAGTTAACACATAACAAGAATCAAATTTCAAAGAGACATCACCAAGACCAGCAACTTGACACAATTTTTGATTTGCCATTGAAACAGACCCATGCTTCACTTCTTTATAACTAGAAAACAGATTTTTGAATGGGGACATATGGAAAGTGCATGTAGAATCAACTAACCATTCATTTTCACACACAGAATTTGAATGCACAGAATTCACAATAGACACATCACATATCTCAGTCACCATAAAAATGTCACCCAAGTTCTCACTACCAGAAGCCATATTAGCATGATCATCATGCTGATTTTTAAAATCTTGGTTTTTATTTTGCTTAGGCCTAGAGCAATCTTTAATGTAATGACCAGTTTCACCACAATTATAGCATTTTCTATTCTTGGGTCTCGACTTGGATCTTGCCTTACTCTTACCTCTATTTTTAACGAACGCTTGGTTATGGTTGTTTGAAGGTTTTTGATTTTGAAATCTATGTTGAGACCTTCCTCTAACAAACATAACCTCACCAGAATTATTACCACCCTTATTTGTTTTTAAATCTATCTCTTTTGCTTTTCAGACCGTTCACAACAGTTTCTAAACTTACCTGATCTCTACCATACTTAATAGCAGATTTAACATCACTGTAAGAATCAGGTATGGCATTTAAAAGAACAATAGGGGTGTAATCATCAATATTCTTATCTCCTGTTTGCTTAATGTCTTGCACTAATTTGGTAAACACATCAAGGTTCTCATCAATGTCCTTGTTTAAATCAAGTTTGAACCGGAAAAATTTCTCAAGCAAAAACAATTTACTAGGCAACGAAGTTTCAGTGTAAAGTTCTTCTAATTTTTCCCAAAGTTCCTTAGCCGATTTTAGTTTACCAACTTTTCTTAACACAAAGTCAGACAAGTTCAAAATTATAGACGAATAAGCAAACTCATCCATTTCAGCCTTTTTTCCAGGAGTTTCAGCAGCAGAATATGACAAGTCTATCGCTTTGAAAACTCTCTGTTGTACCAAAATACCTTTCATTTTCTGTTGCCATATTGAAAAATCTGTTTTTCCGTTAAAATGTTCGAGATTATATCCAGTCATAGCCATTTCCAAAAAACACAACAGTTAATCTCAAAAATAGCAAATTTTCACACAGAAAAATTTAAATCACACAAAATCAAAACAAACACAGCGGAAACATATTTTAGCCACGAAAATGGAAACACAACAGTAACCAACAAGCACTTAAATCCTAGGTTTCTACCAGCAGCAAATCCCAGCACAAAAATCCGCGGCAAGCGGTTACGCTACTAAATGCAGTAAAAGAGGTTCCAGCCAATATACCAGAGCGAAACTGTAGTGACCCGTTCCAGAATCACCTACTAATCAAGAACTAAGCATGCAACTAACTTAATTAATAATAATCAGAGATAATTGCGGAAAAGGCCAACAAACGATAGTTATACAACCCAATCGAAATCCAGAACAACTCGAACTAAAATGAAATATACGGTACAACCATATCGAAAAGAATAGTACTGAAAACTAAACCAACCAGCCACTCACTGTCCTCCTCCTGCTCTTCCTGAGCTGTCCAACCTGAGGCCTGCCCCGTGGGAATGGGGTGTCCAAGATAAACAAAACCGAGGACGTGAGCAATAAGAACGCCCAGTACAAAAGCATGAGTATACAAGCCTATATGAAATGCACATGCTATGATATGATACCAGGGTAGTCAAGAAACAGGAATAACAAAGGATCTCAAAATGCTCAGTCTAGAGGCGCCAAGTGGATAGTGCCGCGCGGTACTCCTCTGGGTCACTGCATCCACTACAAGAACAGACGTGGACCTAAAATGTCCCGGATCACCGAAGCCCTCCGGACCCGTCGGCCACTGTGTACTCTCGGTGTCCATGCGTCCACAAGACAAGACAGGGCTGAGCGGCCCCACAAGATATAGCTTATCTCGAAAGAGATACAGCTCAACAGTAAAGGCTATCTCGAAGGAGATACGGCTCAACATGAAATGCAACATGCATCATAAAACGTGACATAATAGCATGCATCATATGACATATATCAATGCACCACATAATCATGCAACACATATAAGGATGTATACTCGACCAGGATATCTCGGATAGTACTTTCGTACCTCAAACCAGCAGATCCTAACAATCAGTCCTAGACTCACGCCTGCGTCCGCAGTCAGCCCACTGGTGCCGCTAGCTCCAAACTAGAGCACAGCTCCGCTACAACACTAGTAGCTCCCCGCTAGTGCCCGAACCTCGGAAAAAGACTAGAACCTGTCAGAAACGACTGAAATGCTCTGGAACACTCTGAAATGGCGAGTCACAAATGAAGCCTCGCGCCTCTATTTATAGCCAACGTTCGGACGCTCCGAACCACTTCGTACGATCCGATCCGGTACACTTCGGACGGTCCGAACCCTGATCGGACGATCCGAACCTTGCATGACTTCCACGAGTACAGCCACCTGTCTCGGACGATCCGAACCCCGATCGGACGATCCGAACTCTTCCACGTGTCCAGAACCCTTCCACGTGTCCAGCCACCTGTCTCGGACGGTCCGAACCCACTTCGGATGATCCGAACCCTCTTCGGACGATCCGAACCTGGTTCGGTCCTTCCGATCCCACCGAAAAATATAATTAATCCAATAATTAACTCAAATTAGGTATCGGGATACTACATTCTCCCCCCCTTAAAAAGATTTCGTCCTCGAAATCAGGTTTATAGGATGAACAAAACGGAATAACATCGTTATTACATCTCAATTGTTGTTGAATACAACTGATATTTCGATTACAACTGCAAACACAAACATATACAAAGCATAACTCAAAAGAGCTCTGGATGCTCCGAACGCATACGACTCTCTAGCTCCCAAGTGGCTTCTTCAGTGCCTCTGCGCTGCCACTGAACTAAGACAAGAGGAAAGATCTTATTCCGCAACACCTTGTCTTTGCGATCTAGAATCCGAACTGGTCGTTCCACATAAGACAAATCCGAATTTAGTTGAACTTCAGAGGGATGCAAGATGTGAGACTCATCTGCTACGTATCGTCTCAACAAAGATACGTGGAACACATCATGAATACTTGATAGGTACGGCGGCAATGCAAGTCTGTAAGCCAAATCTCCCACGCTTTCCAATATTTCAAATGGACCAATAAATCTCGGAGACAGCTTACCCTTGAGACCAAATCTCAAAATCCTGCGAAAAGGCGAAACTCGGAGAAACACTTTCTCACCTGGCTGAAAATAAAGAGGTCGCCGCTTGGTGTTTGCATAACTAGCCTGTCGATCCTGAGCGATCTTAATCCGTTTCTTGATTACTGCAACCTTATCAATAGCCTGCTGGACTAACTCCGGTCCCTCAACATGTCGTTCCCCAACTTCGTCCCAGAATAATGGAGTACGACAACGTCGCCCATACAACGCCTCAAATGGTGCCATACCAATACTACGATGATAGCTGTTGTTGTACGCGAACTCAATCAAAGGCAAATGATCCTGCCAAGCGGTTCCGAAATCCATCACACAAGCTCGCATCATATCCTCAAGTGTACGGATAGTCCTCTCCGTCTGACCGTCGGTCTCTGGATGATAAGCCGTACTCAAACTTAGTGAAGTACCCAATGCCGACTGAAAACTACCCCAAAATCGTGAGGTAAAACGAGGATCTCTGTCACTGACAATACTGACTGGTACCCCATGCAAACGTACAATATCTTGAATGTACAATCGAGCCATACGATCGAAAGTGAAATCACGGTTATATGGCAGAAAATGAGCAGATTTGGTGAGTCGATCCACCACTACCCAAATAGCATCACTATTCCTCGAAGACAATGGTAAGTGAGTAATGAAGTCCATCGCGATATGCTCCCACTTCCATTCGGGAATAGGTAAGTTCAGCAATAATCCTCCCGGTCGACGGTGCTCTGCCTTAACCTGCTGACAAACAAGACACTTGGAAGCAAACTGATAAACGCTGCGCTTCATCCCTTTCCACCAAAATCGTGTCCTCAAATCTTTATACATCTTGTTGCTTCCTGGATGGACACTCAACTTGCTTCGATGAGCCTGAGCCAAGATCTCTTCCCTCAAAGTATCATCCTCTGGTACCACAACCCGATTAGACAAACACAGAAGACCATTAGACTGATAATGGAAATTGCTATCTCCACCAACCAATCGGGCTAATCTCTGAGTCTTGAGATCAGACATCTGTGCATCTCGAATCCGAGCGAACAAAGCTGGCTCAGATAAAATGGTAGCAACACGAATGCTCTCCATACCTTTCCGATGTTTGAAATTAAATCCCAATGAACAACAATCCTGGATAGTACTAATCATAGCACTGGTCTGAAGTGCAGAGGCTCTCACCTTGCGACTAAGAGCATCGGCTGTGAGATTCGCAGAACCTGGATGGTATTTGATCTCGCAGTCATAATCTTTAAGTAGATCCATCCAACGACGTTGTCTCATGTTCAACTCAGCCTGAGTGAACAGATACTTCAGACTCTTATGATCAGTAAAAATTTCAAACTTAACTCCGTACAAGTAATGACGCCAGATCTTCAGTGCGAACACAATAGCAGCTAATTCTAGATCATGAATAGGGTACTTTTCCTCGTGAGGTTTCAACTGCCTGGATGCGTAAGCGATCACATGATCATTCTGCGTCAACACACACCCTAAGCCTTGAAAAGAGGCATCGGTGTAAACACTGAAACCATCAGATCCTGACGGTAACGCCAAAACAGGTGCAGAAGTCAGAAGTCGACGAAGTTCTCTGAAACTATCTTCGCATTCAGATGACCACTCAAATGGAACATCCTTCCGAGTAAGTTGCGTCAATGGTCTAGCTACCTGAGAGAAATTCACGATGAAGCGACGATAATACCCTGCCAGACCTAGAAAACTACGGATCTCAGCCACCGTCGTAGGACGTGACCAATTCAGCACTGCTTCGATCTTGCTGGGATCCACAGAAATTCCTTCCTTGGAAATCACATGACCAAGGAATACTACACGATCAATCCAGAACTCGCACTTACTCAGCTTAGCATACAATTGCTTCTCGCGAAGAATCTGCAACACAATCCTCAAGTGCTGGATATGCTCTTCCACATTGTGAGAATAAATCAAGATATCGTCGATGAAAACCACAACAAACTGATCTAGAAAATCCCGAAAGACTCGATTCATCAGATCCATGAACACCGCTGGCGCATTCGTCAATCCAAATGGCATAACTAGAAATTCGTAATGCCCATATCGAGTACGAAATGCAGTCTTGGAAATATCATCATCTCTAACTCTCATCTGATGATAACCCGATCGCAAGTCAATCTTGGAGTAAACAGAGGTACCCTGAAGCTGATCGAACAAGTCATCGATACGAGGTAATGGATACTTGTTTTTGATCGTCACACGATTCAGCTGGCGATAATCAATGCACAATCGCATAGATCCATCTTTCTTCTTGACAAACAAGACTGGAGCTCCCCAAGGTGAAACACTTGGGCGAATATAACCTTTATCAAGAAGATCCTGCAATTGCTGCTTCAATTCTCTCATTTCTGACGGAGCAAGACGATAGGGGGCACGAGAAATCGGTGCAGTCCCTGGCATTAACTCAATACCAAATTCCACCTCTCTAACCGGAGGAAAACCAGGAATCTCATCTGGGAAGACATCAGGAAATTCACAAACCACTGGAATATCCTCTATACCAACACTACCTGTGGACGAATCAATCGCATAGATGAGGTAGCCTTCCCCGCCCGACTCTAAAGCACGACAGGCTTTCAGAGCAGATACCACTGGCATCGGAGGTCGCGCTCCCTCACCATAGAAAAACCAACTAGAGCTCTCAGTCGTACGAAACTGAACAAGCTTCTGGTAACAATCCACGGTAGCTCGGTAAGTAGTCAATAGGTCTAAACCTAGAATACAATCAAAATCTTCCATCTCCAAGATCATAAGATTCGCAATCAATTCGTTACCCTCAAAATCTAAGGGACAACCCATCACTAGACGCCTTGCTAACACCGAATGACCCATCGGGGTAGAAACGGAAAGAATGACGTCTAGAGAAACATATGGTAACTTATGACGCTTAACAAATCGTGCAGAAATGAATGAATGTGATGCTCCGGTATCAATAAGAACAAAAGCAGGAATACCGCATAAACGAAAAGTACCTGCTATGACTCTCTCTGTCTCATCTGCAGCCTGATCCTGGTTCAGCGCAAAAACCTGACCTTGGGCACGAGGTCGAAGATTTGAACTACCCACTGCCTGACCCTGCCTCCTCTGCTGAACAGTCGTCTGAGATCCGGAACCAGATCCTGCTCCACCTCGCAACTGAGGACAATTCTTCTTGAGATGACCCATCTCTCCGCACTGAAAACAAGCTCCCGCGGCTGATCGGCATTGCTCCGATGGATGGTTCTTCCCACAATGCACACAAGAAACCTTCTTCTTACCAAAGCGGAAAACACCGCTAGACCGTGATCCAGATCCAGAAGAAGAAGAACCAGATTTCTTGAAAGACTGAGATCGAGGGCTGAAAATACTCGGAGGTCTAGAGGAAAGAATAGCCCTACCACGCTGGAGACTGATCTCTGCCTGGCGACACCGGTTCACTAATCCATCATACGAAGTAGGATTATCACAGACAGTGACTCGATCAAAAATCTCCTGGTTAAGACCCTGGAGGAAATGGTCATACTTGGCCTCAGAACTGCCACTGATATGAGGGGCAAAGGGTAACAACTCGAAGAACTTCTGCTGATATTCATCAACAGACATACTCCCCTGCTTAAGATTCAGGAGCTCAATCGTCTTTGCCTGGCGAAGGGCTGGAGGAAAATACAGCTGCATGAAAGCTGCACGGAAATCGGCCCAAGTCACCCTACCCTGGGACTGAACTATCGGCGCAGAAGTCGATCGCCACCACTTGCGCGCACGGCCCTCGAGAAGAAAACTAAGGGTCTCCATCCTCTGCTCCTCGGTGCACTGGAATGCACGGAAACAACTCTCCATGCGCTCTAACCAATCCTCAGCATCATCGGGAGTCTCACCGCCGACTAAAGGCTTAGGCCCCATCTGAATGAAACGGTGCAAATCAAAACGCCTAGGACCATCCCGACGATGACGATGTTCACGATGACGCCTACGATCGTCCTGGTCACCCCAACGACCTACACTTCCCTGACTACTCTCATCACCAAAATGGTCAGCCATCGCTACAAGATAGAATAGGGAAAATGGTAAAATGATCCACGAAAATCCCAAAACAGAATCTATATCCCAAAATCATAAGCATGCTCTGATACCATAAATGTAGTGACCCGTTCCAGAATCACCTACTAATCAAGAACTAAGCATGCAACTAACTTAATTAATAATAATCAGAGATAATTGCGGAAAAGGCCAACAAACGATAGTTATACAACCCAATCGAAATCCAGAACAACTCGAACTAAAATGAAATATACGGTACAACCATATCGAAAAGAATAGTACTGAAAACTAAACCAACCAGCCACTCACTGTCCTCCTCCTGCTCTTCCTGAGCTGTCCAACCTGAGGCCTGCCCCGTGGGAATGGGGTGTCCAAGATAAACAAAACCGAGGACGTGAGCAATAAGAACGCCCAGTACAAAAGCATGAGTATACAAGCCTATATGAAATGCACATGCTATGATATGATACCAGGGTAGTCAAGAAACAGGAATAACAAAGGATCTCAAAATGCTCAGTCTAGAGGCGCCAAGTGGATAGTGCCGCGCGGTACTCCTCTGGGTCACTGCATCCACTACAAGAACAGACGTGGACCTAAAATGTCCCGGATCACCGAAGCCCTCCGGACCCGTCGGCCACTGTGTACTCTCGGTGTCCATGCGTCCACAAGACAAGACAGGGCTGAGCGGCCCCACAAGATATAGCTTATCTCGAAAGAGATACAGCTCAACAGTAAAGGCTATCTCGAAGGAGATACGGCTCAACATGAAATGCAACATGCATCATAAAACGTGACATAATAGCATGCATCATATGACATATATCAATGCACCACATAATCATGCAACACATATAAGGATGTATACTCGACCAGGATATCTCGGATAGTACTTTCGTACCTCAAACCAGCAGATCCTAACAATCAGTCCTAGACTCACGCCTGCGTCCGCAGTCAGCCCACTGGTGCCGCTAGCTCCAAACTAGAGCACAGCTCCGCTACAACACTAGTAGCTCCCCGCTAGTGCCCGAACCTCGGAAAAAGACTAGAACCTGTCAGAAACGACTGAAATGCTCTGGAACACTCTGAAATGGCGAGTCACAAATGAAGCCTCGCGCCTCTATTTATAGCCAACGTTCGGACGCTCCGAACCACTTCGTACGATCCGATCCGGTACACTTCGGACGGTCCGAACCCTGATCGGACGATCCGAACCTTGCATGACTTCCACGAGTACAGCCACCTGTCTCGGACGATCCGAACCCCGATCGGACGATCCGAACTCTTCCACGTGTCCAGAACCCTTCCACGTGTCCAGCCACCTGTCTCGGACGGTCCGAACCCACTTCGGATGATCCGAACCCTCTTCGGACGATCCGAACCTGGTTCGGTCCTTCCGATCCCACCGAAAAATATAATTAATCCAATAATTAACTCAAATTAGGTATCGGGATACTACAGAAACTCTAAGTAAGAGTTTCAAATTCCAACGAACCGAAGACGACGGTGCGGCGGGCAGCAAGGCGCGCGGCGGGCAGCGGGCGGGCAGCGGGCAACGGGCAGCAACCAATGGCTCTGATACCACTGTTGAGTATCGATCGTCTAGCTCGTGCCTTTATCTTCCGTAGCAACCTGCAACCAACTAGCAACAAAAATACAGCAGCATGTATATATAGCTATGATATATGCAATTGAACGAGGCTCAGACAAACTGATACGGCCTCTCCAAATGCGCAGTGAACCAAGGTGAAGACCACAAAAGGTTTCCCTATCAAATCCCCGATTACTCTACACACAGTAGGCAACACTCAAACAAGAGCCGAAAATGCACTGATCGAGACAGTGCAACGAGCCGAGGGAGTTTCCGATCTCACACACTCACTCTAATATCACTTAAGAAATAGAGAGGAAAAAGGAGAAGAGAAGATGAATAGAATAGCTCACAAGCACCTAGCAAAGAACACTACGTTTGGAAGAAGAATGACGAGAACGGCGCTGTCAAGCTACTGCCTCTCATAAATCTCACGCTGCTCACTCTCTTGGGGAGAAAGGAAACGATCGGCTGCTACTTTAATAAGAGGAAGAATAACTTATTAAAGCCCTACAGCCCATATGTGAAGGAAGGGAAAAGGCTATGGTAATGGGCTGGAAGAAAATATTGGGCCAAACCCAACATATACATACATACATACATACATATGTACATGTATGTGTACACACACACACATATATATATATATATATAATCACTCATCATCCCATATAATATATAAGGGATTTATATCTTATGATGAAAGAATTATCGATTCCTTGAAATCTCCAGTTCATAATATTAGAGTAGATGTCCTGTAAACTAATGGTTCGCTAAAGAATTTATCGACTCAGTTGTAATAAATAGTCTTGATTTTAATATAATTTAAATTTCATGAGTTCGTTTTGCTTTATAGTATAATCATGCAATCGACACAGATAAAGATATTGATTATACTTTAATACAAATTAATCATAATTCGATTTTGAAACTCATTTTTAAACATTGTCTACATTCATTCCTACTCGATTACGCCGCCAAAAAACAGATAAAGACCGCTTGAGCTTGAGACTAGCATCCGCAATGTTGTGTACCTTGTTTCACGCTAAGAGCATAGAGATGTCCAATCATGCAGATGGGTAATTATATGATGATTGTACCGAAAAACCCTTCCCCAGACTTTCAAGTGGTTATCATTTATCGAGAAGAAAAGTCTGTGGTTGTGATTGTACATAATTAGTCCTTACGACATAAGACAACAATGAGACTCTACACAGTAGTATTGTACTTTGACTCGTTTACCGACTCCCCGAAAATCACAAGGTGGCGAGGTTGGGTGAAATTGCGACATGTGTAGGAGCCAGTGCATTGTAGTCTGGGATTATCGTTCACCTACGAGTGTGACTATCCTATGTGATCTAACGAAATACTAGTACATGAAATCTCTGGGAAAAAGTATAAAATGTACATTAGGGACAAGGGTTATCTAGTTGTGCATGCGATGACACTATGAATATTTCATGATTGTATCACATAGCTATTGAATCTAATATGCAACCCTCGATAAACCAATGGTTGCAGATTCGATCGCAATATATGAGATGAAGAGACCGTACTGTACGTTAATCATAATCGATTGGTTCTTGCAAGCACTATCAGTGATACCTAGAAAATCATCGTGCCGATACTACTAGATGCTCTTATCATGATTCGATGAGTTTAATCAGAAAATGATTTCTGATATTCTCATGATTAAATGTTGATACATGGAATGCGACAAATTAGTGTAAGTCCGAATAAAGAAAAATGTCCTGAATCACAAAGAGTTGTTAATCCACAACTAGCTGTATCCCTGAATCATTGAAGGTCACACAAACACTTGATCATTTTTCATGTTGAGAGAATAAATTCAAGGAGTTGAATATATGATAATTAAAAATTGGACAGAATAAATTCAAGGAGTTGAATTTATAAAAAATGAGAGTTTAAAATTATTAAACTCAAAGGTTGAGTTTATTAAAGATTAACTAAATGTAATGGGAGAATGTATAATGTGCTTGTAGGAGTAAAAGTTCAACATGCTACTTAATTAAAATTCTTAATTGACTTTGATATATTAATTAATTAAACTAGTTGGATTTGTCAAAATTAATAAATATGTCCATTAATGTTAATTAAAAAACTTAACCCATAATTAATATAATTAGGTTAAGGATTCATATTTTAGTAAGGAGGCATAATCCTATCCTCCATGGCATTATAATTTTAGAAAAGCTCTCCACTCAAGCTCTCCAATTTTAGCCCACTTCAAAGTTTAAGGGTTTGAGCCATTTTGGTTTTTTTCCTCTCAAACATTAAAAACTATCTAAATTTCTAGTGAAAATTTAGAAGAGCAAAAAATATACTCAAGTCGTGGACCTTTAGGAGGATTGAAGAAAAGAGAACAAGAAGATTGTTCGTATAGAATACTACGAGAGCTATATCTGCAAAACTCAGAATAGCTGGTGCCGAGTGATTTATTCACTAAATATATAATTACTAACACGCTATGAATATTTATGTTGTTTAAATCATAAGAGTTTCAAAAAGCATTATTTTAATGTCAAATAAAAATTTTAAAACTTTCGCTGTGTTTTGGATACAAGAAAACCGATTATCCAACGCATAACTTTTGCAGATAACAACATAATGAAATTGTAAAAATAGGAAAAATATTTTTTGTCTACTAGCTTGTTAAATTTTGGATTTTAGTCCATCAAGTTTTTAAAATTTGGTTTTGGTACACTAGCTATTAATTTTCGGTTATTTTGGACATTTACCGGTGTGACGTCGAAAAATACTGATGTAGCGCAGAAAAATAACGTCGAAAATTACACACTTGTCATATGTCACATCATCAATTAGACAAAATAACCCAAATTAAAATTTGGTGTACTGAAACTATAATTTGAAAACTTGATGGACCAAAAATTAGACAAGATAATGGACCAAAAAAATCAAATTTCCTTATATAACATGCAAGAAAAGAAAGTGTTGGATATCATTCAATTAAATGATCAAATATCGTACATCAATAACAATGAAGGTTCCACATAAACTCTGTCCAGTTCAATCTCGAATTGAATCTTGAAGAAAAACAACAAAATATATTCCAGTGCATCAGACTCGATAATCATTCAAGCACGAAAAGATCGAGCACACAAAAGATTATGTGGTTCGATCAATCGACCTACGCCCACGGCAGCCAAAGGGAAAATTTTCTTTATTGATATGAATGAAGAATTTATTTTCATCATGCTCCAGCAAAAACTGAAGCAGGGAGAGAAAAAAGTGCTCATCCTATCACTTGTTATCTATATACACCAAACAAATAACTCAACCACTGTTTAACAAATTGATTTCATTGCCAAGTGATTCAAGTCCATTCCACCTCATTCCCCTTCAACTTTTATTGCATGCTTCCCACTTCATTCGGTGCTCATTCCAGGAATATGACCAAAAAAGATAGAAACCATATGTAAGAAAGTTTGTTTTGAATTTAAGTGACGTCCGTTTTTCGATATTAATTGTAGCGAATTTAAACGTGTCGATATTATTTGATTTTCGTGACTTGTTTTTGGATTGATTATTTAAAACGATGGATTTTATATCTATGATTTCAAATCATTCGATTGGTTTGAATGAGCTAAATTCAAGTTAATTTCAAATCTACTCTATATCAAACTAAGCAATTTACTAACTGTGATGGATTTCAAATATTTTCAAGATGCATGTAATTTGAAATTCGTTCTTCAAATCCATGTCAAATCAAATCTTTTTCACCAAATAAACCACTTACATCCAAATGCAACCTCGATCTCCAAAATAGAAATAATTAATTAAATAATATTAGCTTGTGAGAGAAGTATTCATATCAGCAACAAAATATTCAGACAATTATATAAAAAAATATCAACCAAACTGATCGAGTTAGAATATAATAACAAAATTAACTTCCAAATTGAAATTTTTTGTTAGAATCAGAGATTAATTTACAGATAGATGAATAAATAATTTCAACAATTTGAAACTATTTCGGTTGGATTAGCAACACTTAAATAAAATTCCTGTGAGTTTGTTTCTCATTAAGTCAACAGCGAAAACTGTCCGAAAATAGACTGACTAAAACTATTTGAACAATATACTCCAATCTTATTCAAAATGAGCATTCAGATTTTATACTCTCAATTATAAGGATTTCACAATGAAATTTATAAGCACAAATCGATCCTCAATTGATCATATAATAACTTATAAGCGTATGTTTGTTTTGATCAGTTGGGATTGCAGAATTTTTTCAAGAGATTAAGAGAGATTTAAAATTTTTTCATATAGAATTCATTTGTTTCGGTCATATTTTTAAATCATATATCAGTTTCCAAATACAGATTTTATTTTTGTCATGTCATCATTTTTTATGATAGATTCCAGTAGTGCGTAGGTATTCTCACATTCCGTGGAGAGATCAGTTACTATTGTTACGAAAAATTTTATCTGATATTTCAATTGGACTCTAATTCTTAATCACTAAATATATTGATAATATTCATAGTATGTTTGGATTTGGGTTGACTGATATACTAAAATAACCTGATATCAGTTGGACTTCTTCATTTGTCATTTGATCAGTTTGTCTATCAGTATACTTTTTGCCTTTGAATAGCGCATTATCAGTTTGAATCATTATTCAGTTGAACTCTGGTTGATTTAAAAAACTTTTTCTCGTGAATATTCAAATTTATTCTTGAATTCAATTTATAATCTCTATTAATATCCATTAAATCAGCAACCTCGTTAAATCAATTATGTAATATCCTAAACACTTCTGTAACCCTAGGATATGTCGTATGGACACTTTTTTAATGAATTGATATGCGTAAAGTTTCTGAAGCAGATCGCCTATTACGGAGAGTATGCATCAGCACCGACAAGACCATGTGCATAATTAAATTCTAACACTGTTAGAATAAGTGTTATTATATTTAAAAAAATCATTAAAAAAATAAAACAATAAAAAAATAAATTGGGATAAATTCTAACACTACAAGTGTTATTATATTTGAAAAAATCATTTAAAAAATCAAACATTAAAAAATAAATTGGGCGAATATTATCCATGTCTCTGTGTATGTTCTTGTCACGTATACCTCCGTTTCAAATATATATATCAGTTTATTTTTTCACACATATTAAAAAATATTAAAAATAAATTTCTATTTTGTTCTTATTTAATTCATTCAAAAATGATTGAATGCTTTACAAAACTTAGTTAATAACTATATTAGCAAAAAAAAAATATTAAATATAAAACTTGACTTCATATTAAATTACGAAAGCAACTCTAAGTAATTGAGATGAACATAAATTTTTTTTTCTTCTCAAAACTAACATGGGATCCATGTATAAGAAATCAACACAAAAGTTACTGTTTCTAAATTACTTGAAATATAATGAGCTACCTATATAACAAACAAAATCAACACAAACTGTCAAAAATCTTTCCAATATAGGTGATATGGTAAAGTTAGAATCAAATATTTATTATTAGGTTAAAAATTAGAACTGTTATTCAAGACGAAAACTTTATTTTCTTATATTCGTGAGAGCGTAGAGTGTACTTTCTTGGTTTTTAATGGATCGTGCTGTTAGGCTCATGAGTCTGAAGATGTACGTGTCTATCTGTCGGTGTTATCTCATATCCTTTAGAGACCAGTCTTACTATTTCCCTACCATCAGTTTTCTCCTTATCAGAGACAATATTACTCGTTAAGATCTGACGCTACTCTTTTACGACTCATCTAGTCAACTAGATCAAGCGGCACAACGTCAAAGCATGAGAACAATTGTGTAATATATATTTTTATATAATATATATATTAAAAATTGAAATGTAATAGAATTTTTATTGAATAAATGTACTACATTTTTTATTGAGATATAATGAAATATTTGAAAGAGTTTTTTCAATTTTGTAAACTTTTTTAATATATTTTTCACTTTAAATTTTTCAAACAAAAAAATTAAAGAAATATTTTTTAAAAAAAATAAAATAATCGAACCGGATCCGAAACGGCGGCTAACAGGACCTGGAACCAAACCCTGGTTCCATGACCTGGACCGTAATCAGCTACGGGCGGACTGGTTAAAGGTCGGGATTTTCTCCACCCGGACCGAATTGAATCCGGCACGTGGCCGTGTCTAGAGAAAGATAGAGCTACATTATTGATAGACCATAGCACATGAGGCAGCGACTTCAAAACTATTGACAATGGCGCCATTTCCCTTATAACCAGCTATGCTACATCTGTGATAAAATTTACATTTCAATGAACGAAAATTAAGTTTCACTTTCTGCCCTTGAGTAGCATTGATTCCACTTTAGTCCCTTTCGTGGAAATACCCAAATTGGTTGCGTGAGTTGTCTGCTTTTGTATCGTTCAATTAAATAATGAAAGTTTGGTCTTATATTAATTTTAATTGTTTTTTTCCTTTTAGCTAGCTCAAACAGGATTGTCTAAATATATATATATATATATATATATATATATATATATATATATATATATATATATATATATCTTTTACTATTTATTAAGTTTAAGCATATTAGAATAACTGTTTTTGGTATATATATATATATATATATATATATATATATATATATATCTTTTACTATTTATTAAGTTTAAGCATATTAGAATAACTGTTTTTGGTGTCTTTGGTCTGTTTTTTGGTTTCCCTATTTTGTCCCTATTTGATATCAAAATTACATTTTTTTTTTTAATTTCAAAAAACATTTTTGTTTTTATTTTTTTTTATTACAATTATTCAAATAGCACTTTAGTACCTCGATAATTTGTCAAATTTCATTTTAGTCCATAAATAATTATAAAAATAAATTGTACACACACGCACCGCGTGTGCAGAGTAGCTAGTATATATATATATATATATATATATATATATATATATATATATATATATATATATATATATATATATATATATATATATATATATATATATATATATATATATATATCAACTTGGATAGAGTTCATAAGAATTATATATGTAGACTTGAACAATCATCTCTTTATCTAATTTTTAGGGTGAGTTAGGTCAAAATCTCAATATTAACATGATATCTGAGCATAGACTCGTTGTAATATGTTGGACTGTCCATAATTGAGTCATTCATTAACAGCTCCACGCTCTAGTTGTTCATTTCTGGACTTAAGTGTGTGTGTTAATTAAGATGTCCAACATCGGTTGGATATAGTTACTGAGATTTATACATATGGATTTGAACAATTCTCTTCCATTGATCTAGTTTTTGGAGTTGAGTTAGAATTAAATCTCATTGTTGATGAGCTTTTAGTTTCTTGATGTGTTAGTTCACATTAGCATTCAGGTGAAACTTCTATATATAGCCATCTAACTAATGCAAGTTTTCTGAACCATATCTCCATCGATCTCACACTAATTTTCTACCCAATAAATTAATTCTTCGATGGCTCGTATTAATACTAATCCGAAATTGGTTGCGATTTTTATAATATACTTTTTCATGACATCCCAAGTATTTACTCATGGACAGCAAGTCCCATGCCTGTTTTTCTTCGGAGCTTCATTAACTGATAATGGAAATAATAATATGCTCAACACTGTACTGAAGTCAAATTATCCACCCTACGGGATTGATTTCTCCGCTGGCCCGACGGGAAGATTTAGCAACGGGAAAAATACCCCGGATTTTATCGGTTCTATTTCTTCTCATAATATTCTACAAATATTTTATTATTGTTTATCGATCGAATGGATGTGGCTAATGATATTGCATGATCTGTCCATGGTTGCAGCTCAGTTGCTAGGATTTAATAATCCCATCCCGCCTTTCGCAACAGCTACAGGTCCTGCTATTGTGAAAGGAGTCAATTATGCGTCCGCCGGAGCAGGAATCCTCGACAATACATCAAGAGCACTGGTAATTATTATTATATTTTGACAGATGAGATCCAATAATTTTCATCAATAATTATATGTAGGGAAACCGATTATTGATATATATATATATATATATATATATGTTTTGGATAGGGCGACAGGATCAGCTTGAACAGACAGTTATCGAATCATCAGATAACAATCTCTGGTTTGTCGTCTTTACTTGGCCCAAGTACTCAAGTCCAAGACTACCTCAACAAGTGCTTGTATATAGTGGAAATCGGGAGCAATGACTATGTTAACAATTATATACAGCCGCAAAATTACCCAGAAACTGCATCGCTTACACCGGATCAGTTTGCAGCACTCTTGATTCAACAATACACTACCCAACTCAATGTACGTACATGATTTCTCCAAAAATTAATGTGCGGTTAACATTTTGTCCAAAATATATAAACGTCTAACTTGTGGTTACCAGGCCTTGTACAATAGCGGGGCAAGAAAGGTTGCAATCTATGGTGTTCCTCCAGTAGGCTGCATCCCTCAAGTGCGGGCAATGTTTCCGCCTAACGCGTCGGGATGCGTCGACTACGTGAACAACTACGCCCAACTATTCAACAACAGGTTGAAGCCTCTGGTGGACAACCTCAATGCCAATCTAACTGGCGCAAAATTTACATACATAAACATGCACGGCATTTTAATCTCCATCCTTGCTTCTTTAAGTACGTGCACGAATAATTATCTTTAATCTCCATCCTTGCTTCTTATATTTGTATATCAATGTTGAAGTTAATATATGCAGGTACTTTCGTTTCCGGTACTCCGTGTTGTGCAGTTTCATCGGCAGGAGTGTGTGTTCCTAACCAAGCTCCGTGCATAAACAGGGCTCTGTATGTTTTCTTCGACAACTATCATACCACAGAGATAATAAATAGCTTCGTAGCTGCCAGAGTATACATTTCCGTTTCAGCAACGGATGCATATCCATTCGACCTTAAGAACCTTGCTCAGCAATAAATTCATGGCACACTCACACGCACACACAAATACATGTAATATTAAATAAATTGTCCAAGTATTTGGATCAGTAAGTGAATAAACTTTAAAGTTGTGTGGTAAACTTGAATAATGTATTTTAATTTAGAGATGAATGATTAATGGATCTCTTGTTGATATTAAATATCTGGTGCACACAAATAACCATTATGTTTGATCCAGTTTGCTCTGTTTTTTTTTATTAGCCCACTTCATAAAAAAAACTGAATGGACAATTTTAATGTGGTTCGGTCCAACCGACCTACATCAACGGGGTCACGCCCAACTATCAAACAAATCCACTAAATATAAATAGTGACAATCATACGATGACTTATTCAAATAAAATAATCTATTTTTTCTATGACGCTTCTATGGCAAAAGCATTTACTAGAGTTCAATTGGCTATCACCACTCCTCCACAACTCCGCCTTGATTGAAATTTCTTCGAAATTCCGGATTATTTTCTCCCAATAACGTCATTTTCCTCTCTCGATGAATGAATCATGAGGTTCGAAATATGTGTGCACCACCAGCAAGTTGGAATCTCGAAATCAGAATGAATAATGTGGAATGTCAGTATCTTGTCTCAACAGATGTCGCGACATATATCATATAGTTTTGTTTTTCTTCACAAAAATTCGCTCACAAAGGATATTCTCTAAGAATAACATAACGCTTAAAGCTCGTTCCCTCCCTCAACCACATATGGTCACACTAAACAATTTTTAAAATGAATGAGCAATTTTTTTATATAGAAGATCTCATCATATTTAAAATCTTTCATCCTATCTTCAAGATAATGTCATAAAATATCTTTATCATATCTCCAACAAATCTCAAAATATATGCAAACAATTATCTTCTCCGTATCTTTAATGAGTGGGTCTCCTCTGAGACGGGTCAACCCCACTGATATTCACAATAAAAAGTATTACTCTTAGCATAAAAAGTAATATTTTTTCACGGATGACCCAAATAAAAGACTCGTCTCACAAATGCGACCCGTTAGCCCGTCTCACACAAGTTTTTGTTATCTTTAATATCTCAAACCAATTTTTTTTTAATTTTTTTAATAAACTAATGACAAAAATTAACCCAACAAAAATATCACCTCACACATTATTATTTGAATAGATATGTAGTTTCATTTTATTTTTTATTTGTTTCGATTACGTGAGAACCCGCAACAACTATTTTTCTATACGTACGGAATAAAATTATTAATGCAATAACCTGCAAATCACGTTAGTTAGGTAAATCACACTGATGAAGCGGCTCACATACTCTATCAATTCGAACACCTAGTACTCTGAAGGGATGTATATATAGACAGACATTTTCACGTAACTTTAATCAATTAACTCATATATACCAACACCATCACCTGCTCAACAAACTTATTAATTAATATTATACGTGTTTCCAAGTTAATGTTATACGTGTTTCCAAGTTAATGGGCAATCCAGATAATAAGAATGTATACGTATTCGTAATCACAATTGAATATTCTTTTAATAATCACATGTGCTTAATTTCTCCAAATCATAAATGCCGTGGACGAGGGTGGAGACCCAGCTCGTTTCAAATTTTCAGTTAATTAATTGAGTAGGTCTTTTGTGAGACGGTCACACGAATCATTATATGTGAGACGGGTCAACTCTATCGATATTCACAATAAAAGTAATACTCTTAGAATAAAAAGTAATATTTTTTCATTAATGACTCAAATAAGATATTCGTCTCACAAAATACGACTCGTGAGATCGTCTCACACAAATTTTTATCTAATTAAGTTATTTATCGAGTACTAAATATAAAAAGATTTTAGTAGAACTATATATAGATTCCTCGCATGCATAAGCCTCGGCTTTAACTTGCTCAAAAACGCCTTGCAAAAGTCAAGTTAGAGTGATTAATATGCTAGGCTAGCTGTATCTAATTTGGTATAATACCTCCAATTGCAATTTAAGGGTGTATTCATTCTATACTTTCAAAAACTTTTAATGATTTTTTTAAATGATGGACTTTTGTGGAGTTGATGGATTTTTATTGACTTTTATGGAATCTCATAGAACTGTAAAATAATTATTGGACATAGATAACCTCTTAATTTTAAATTATTATTTTTATTTATGAATGCAAATGAATTTTACTTACTTAAAAGTTAAATCAATTTAATTTGTGAAAAACGACAAATGAACTATCCAATTTATTGAAATCAAATTTCATTTTTTATGTCCATTCAACATATTAATGAATTATATTTTTATAAGTTCATAATAAAATTTTATTAAAAGAACACTCAAAATAATGAGTAGTCTTTTATAAAAAAATCTAATCATTACTGACAATTTGATTAACATTGTTCTACATTCCATTGGCTATGATATCCCTCCATGCATTACCATTTGCTCGTTGTTGTTTTTGAGTATTAAATAACTAATCAAAGTCGTCACTTTCATAAACTTGTGCTGATGAAGACAATTGAGCTTCATTATCTAGTTCAATTTGAAATTCAACAAATTGACACTTATTTCAAAGAAAATTGTGTAATATAGCACATGCCAATACAAACCCTGTTAGGGGTGGGAAAAAATACCGAATTTTCGGTATACCGAGATTACCGTAACAAAAAAAAATATTGAATTTACCAAATTTTAAGTATACCGAAGATTTTGGTACGGTACGGTAATAATACCGAATTTTTCGGTACGATAACGATATCCAATTTGAAAATTTTGGTATATACCGAAATACCGGAAAAATATACAAAAAGTTTAAAATATATAATATTTTAAAACAATAAATTATAATTTTTTTTAAAATGTAAGGTTTTTTTGGTTTGGTATACCGAAAATTTTGGTATAGTATCGATATGAATTTGCTTATACAATAATTTAAGATATATTAACTAAAATTAAAGAAAATAATTAAAAATAAAATGTTATATAATAATTAATAAAAAAAATTAAATTTTAGTTTTTAAAAAGTACAAATAAAAGGAAAAATAAATAGATGAGAAAAAGATGAAAGTTTGTATTAAATGTACATCCAAATCTTTAGGTTGAATCAAAGACTTTTGTTGATATTTTATTGTTGTACTTTAGGCTATAATTCTTGTACTTAATAGAATTCCATAGAATCATTAAAAGTCTATTGACATTTTGAATACCTATAGACTTTTCTAGAGTTTTTAAAAGTCAAGTTTGAATAGCACATGAATTTTTAAAATTCTACAAAAGTTTACATTGAATATCATTAAACTTTTATTGAGTATATAAAAGTCTAGTTTGAGTACCTCTAGACTTTTAAACTCCATAAAAATCATTAAAAGTCTGTAGCCAATACACCCCCCTAAGTTTCTGATCAAAATTGTTCTTTAAATGGCACATGGCACACACGTACAACGAATATAATGTTCACCATTTCATTTTTTTTAATCATGTAATCAGTTAATTTACAGTTTTAACAAATTAATTTGTATTTTTTCAATTTAATCTTTAAGTGACATGCTGATGTGATATTGAAGACGTATGTTGAATACATTTGCGATACCACATGTTATGTCGCACAATTTTGATATCACATCATCATTTTATCAGTTTAGTTCAATATATCTTTAGGGTGTGTTTGGTTGGATGGATTAAATAAGGATAGATTAATAGTCCAATATTTATCGTTAAAATTTTAAGATGTTTTAATAATGATTTTGACCCGGTTTAAGATCCAATTTTATTAATCAAATAGTTATCCATAAAATTGGATCTTAAATCGGGTCAAAATGATTATTAAAACAACTTAAAATTTTAACGATAAATATTGGACTATTAATCTATCCTTATTTAATACACCCAACCAAACACACCCTTAGGGTATTACCCTCATGCATGTTAAATCAAATGAGCATCATTGCATAAAAAATGTTTTTACGTGAGGTCAGAACCATCAGATTAAGGGTTCATTCCATCCTACATGTAAGGGCACTACCCCCATGATAGAATCAAGTGTCCAAAGTTAACCACACATACATGGAGTCCACTAATTTTTTTAAAATCACATATGTGTGTGAATCTTGTCCATCCAAACTATATGGGGGCAGTGCCCCTACATGTAACATCGACTTAATCCATATGTAGAATGAGGGCAGTATCCGCTTTGTAAGATTTCATTAACCCATATTATGGTATAACATATTAGCATTCTGATCAAATAGATCTAATATTGAAATAAAAGTCAAATAAGTTAACTAAGATTGTAATTCGACCGAAAACATTGCTGAAACTGGAAAACATTACTGAAAATGGAAAACATACCAGTTGTGAATCAAAAAATATAATCTTACCTAATTTTAGTTTATTTCTTATATTTAAGTTTTATGAAATAAAAGTATTATGTAATTTTTTAAAAAAAAATGAGGCATCAATATATATCTTCTAATAAAATTTTATATAAATAGACATAGGCGCAAGCAATGTATAACACAAATATTTACAGTGTGTTTGGTTCTTTCAAAATATGAATTTGGAATTGGATTTGGAAATTCAAGTATTTGAAATTCCATTTGGTGTTTGATTTAAAATTTAAAAATGATAAGTACAAATTCATTTCTTGTTTGGAGAAAAAGGATTAGAATTTGGAATTTTAAAATTTTACTAAGCTACCCTTAAAAAGCATCTAAACATAAATAACCCAAAGAAGTTTAGAAATTAATAATTCTTCTCCATTATTTGTATATGTTGAAAATTTTGGTGACAAAAGTTGACTGATGAGAATGATGTGTTGGTGAAGAATGATAAAGAGAGGAAACGAGATTTCTATATAAGTTCTGAAAAATAAAAACGAAAACATAATATATATATATATATTAAAATTTTAAAAATATTAAAATTTTGAATCAGAAGATTTCTTGAATTTTCCAAAAAGAAACGAGAGAGAGGTCTGGTGGTAGAGCAAAGAGGCATATTAACAAAAACCACCGAAAGTGAGTGAAGTTTGTGTGAATCATGCTGACTTCCCCAAATCAATTTCATTTGGATAAAAAAGTAATTGTATATTTTTAAATCCAAATCCCACCAAATCTTATCAAATTTGATGGGATTTGGATATACTCATGGAAATCTCATGAAATCCCATAAAATTCTAAACAAATTCGAATTCTTTTTTTAAATCACCTTGCCAAACAGTAAAAATAGGATTTTGAAATCCAAATACTATGAAATTCTCTCAAATCCTAGTTGCTAAACACATTGTTAGTACACATTAAGAGTATGATCATTCAAGAAGAAAAAAAATCCACTTGCTCAAACTAATCCTTGCGATGAAATACTTTTCTCTAAACGTAAAAACTTGCTCGTCTTCACTAAACGAAACAACTCACTTGCAAAAAAGTTAACATCCTTGTTTTTACTAGGTGTCAATGAGATCTTGATATTTAAACCTCTCATATTCATAAATTTTCTTGCTCTATTATTTCATTTGTTTTAGTTTCAAACTAACTTTTTACTCGTCTCTCATGCACCGGAGGAACATTGGTTGCTAACACAAGATAAATGTTCTTATTTCATATTTAGTCAAGAAAATTCCTTATTTTATTTCTTCCTTCATGTTTTTTTCATTCGCTTTCTCAAGGGTTATGTTAGGATCTCGAAGATTAATTTAGATAGTGATGAATAAATAATCTCAACAAATTCAGAAAATATTTCAGTTGGATTAGCAATACTGAAATGAAATTCTTGTCAGTTGAATATCAGTAAGCCAACGGTTTTCGAAATAGACTAACTGAAAACATTTGAACACAAAATGACTTAAGGTAAAAATCAGTTGTGCTATCAAATGAAAGTAAAAATAGATAGGCTGACTGAAATATAAATGATACAAGTTTGTTTATGGATGTTCAGAGAATTCAACTGTCATAAGTCACCTCTTCTTCCTTGCACAAGGATTGCACTAAAAGATTTTAGTAATTACAAAATTTTGAAATCACTCACTTCTGTAAGTTTCAGTTAGACAGTGGTAAATCTTACAGAAGTGAGTGATTTCAAAATTTTGTAATTACTAAAATCTTTTAGTGCAATCCTTGTGCACTTTAATCAAATTATCAATAAGATTTCTTAATTTTAATTACAAGTATTTCACAAAAAGATCTACTCACAAATTGATCTTTAAATTATCATATTCCAAACTATCAGCGTATGCTTGCTTCGATCAGTTGGGCTCTCAAAGAATATTTTGAACTCAAAAAGATTTGATTGTGAGGAAGGATTTTTCAGAAAGACTTTAAAGCTTGTCTTACTAACCTATTTATAGGCTTTGATTTCAATAGATGGCACGCATCGAGACCGAGTTAGTCGACATCGGAATTGTTTTTCAACTACATAATTGAAAACAACAAGTCTCATAATACATTAAAACCAAAAACCAGTTTATTACTTATAATCAATCATAAAATTGTCGTTACAATGTAGATTCTTAAAATGATAAAAATATGCGAAAACGTTTATAACTTACTAATCAAAAACTAAAATAAACTTATTGATTAATCGTAATATCAGCATCAAAACTGGTCTTGTTCATCTTCATCGATTTCCTCTTCTGACTTATCTGGGGAGGGTAGAGTAAAAATGTGAGTGATATGATTGTCACTCAGTAGCGGGACCCGTTCGAGCACATACATAACAAATACACATGAATTTTGAAAACCACATATCATATCATGTATAACATTATTATCATAACATGTCATCATCATAACCGTAAACATAATTTTGGCCAAAGCACTGAGATTCCTCTACTTTATATAGTTTACTGATGTCAGTTTTTAGTCCTCCAAGGGGACAAGACCATATCACGGTTATAATCTCACCGTGTAAGGGCCATAACTATATCTTGCATATTTGGATTCTCACCTATATCCAATTGAATCCTCACAGTGCCAAAACATAAAACATACAATAATCGTATCAAGAAAGGGTAGAAACAGAATAACGGTGCTCGACCAAAATTTTCAAAAACGAAATAATTCATATGCATAATATTTTAAAACAAGCCCAATTATCTTAGATCTGGAAGAAAACGTGAAGAACACAGAAACCATAGACTAATCATGCAACCGACACATCAAAAACGTAGTAGCACATCTACTGAAAAATCAGCCGCCTTGTAAAATTTCTCGCTCCTTGTTCGTTGGATCGAGCTTAAACTTTAATAGTACATTCACAAGTACAGAAAATAAATTATGAACGGTGAATATCGAGTTTGGAAATCGTTTTAACCTGCTTATGGACAAAAATCGTAGGTATGTTGTTCGAGCCTAAAATCTTAGCAATTTTCTTGTGAAGGCTATAAACGAAAAAATAACGGTTGGATTTGGCTGAAATTTGAATATATTATTCAAAACATATGAAAACATATTCTGAACGATGGAGATCGGATTTTGAGAAATTGAGCGAGAGAAATAATTTTCTGAAATTGGATAGAACTTTGATGACTCAGTAGAATTTTGGAGAGAAAATTTCGAAAATAGAGAGAAAACTCGAAATTGAGGTGTAAATTTTGAATGAAAGCTTATCTTATTTATAGAGAGATGGTAAAAATCTTACCATAATTCGATTGATATCCTCCCTAATTTGAAGATGTTCTTTCCACAATTTCGAGATAATCCTTATATAAATATTGAGATGCTTCGTTGTTAAGAAAAATTGTCTTGTATGTAATATTTCCTTCCAATTAGGTGGATATCCAGCCTTAATTTATCGTGTATCTTACATTGGATTTTGAATTTCATATATTTATTGGCTCGAAATTTCAAATAACATGTATTATTTAATATTTTCGAATTTATTATTTTTACAATAATATCATAAGTCGAAAATAAAGTCTTATACGTGTCTATATTTAAACAAATAATTACATGCCCAAAAATTTGGGTTCTTACAATAGACGTCTTTTTTAATCTTGCATCCATTTTCAAATACATACGTAATTGCCATGTCATCGTCTTTTCTGATAGATCATACATTTTGGATAGTGCACATGTCCTATGACATTCAAAGGAATAAAAGGCTGTTGGAACATTTCATGTTCGCAATCTTTATTTTGATGTTAACAAAACTTGTTACTGTACTTCTAACATATTTACTCACGTGTGAAGTTGCAAAAATAAGAAGTAAACTGAAACTGAATTTATCCAAACTGAATATATGACGAGTGTCAGTATTTTGATGATATCTCTCAGCTGTATGATGCGAATGACAATCTACCAATTTGACCGATTAGAAAACTCAATTTGAAACAATATGTACCTCACGTCAGTTGGGAAAATTCAGATGTTATCTAGGTCTAACTGATCGTTGATTTACCAAAGTGATTGCACGAAAACAACAATCAGTTGGGTATGAGCAGTTGTGGTATTTTGGCCATATCTCTTAGCTCGGTTATTGGAATGAAGCGATTCAGTATGCGTTGGAAATGTAAGACGATGATCTAAAAATCATTTTCAGAAGTCAAAATCTGAATCGAAGCTTATGATGCTCATAAGTGATGATGAAATCACTGATTTTACACAAGCTGAAATCAGCCTTCTGATTT